>NC_087152.1:39004316-39059316 GCF_035594125.1 Scylla paramamosain | reverse complement strand
GTCAAGTACTCAATTGTAACTTCATGCCTTGGTAATGTTGTCCACACTCTGATTGACAAGCAAGATTATTCTGGGGAATTTCTTCCTGGATTTGAAAGTTTTCGGACTGATAATAATGAATCCTGTCCTTTAAACTCTGAAAGAGATGGAGAGGAGCACACTGCTGTGGATGGACTTCAGCAACAACCTGTGACAAATTATTCAAATTTCACCGTAAATGCTAACCTGAATAGTGATCCTCTGTTCACTCATTTTGACCACCTAGCATTTGCTTGTGAAGCTGGGAAGTCAGAGGGACTGATTGAGTGGTATCAGCGCTGTTTTGGCATGAAAAGATTTGCAGCAAACAGGTAAATAAACAAAGACCATAATTTTTTAAGTAGTTTAAGAGAAAGGTGACTGAATTATGATTTATGAATGAGAATTAAGATGACTGTGCAGGCTGTGTAGAAGTAAAAATGGGTTCATATAAAATGGAGATAAATGTACCAAGGAATAGTCACCTTCATTCATCCAAAAATGAAAAAAAATGAAAGATTGTAATGAATAAATTAATTATTTTCTGCCTTTCTGTGGATTGTTGTCATTACACAGTGATTTGTTTGGCAGGGAGGACACCAATGAAGAAGGCTTTGTTCTTGGGGAAAACATTGGCATGCGAATCAAGGCCATGGAGTACTGGAGGTGTGCTGAGGTTGGCTTGACTTTGCCCTCAGCTACTGAAGAGAACTCTTCACTGAAGATGGTCTTAGCAGAACCTCTAGTTGGGTATGGTAAGTTTTCAACATTCTCCTTTCTGTTTCCTGCACTCTTGAGAACAATGGGAAGAATTCCATCAAGACCCTAGCACTTTCTTGGATCAAGGCCAGGGAGGGCACAGAAAATGTCATAAAAATTTGGATAACTGATGTGATAGATTTAAAGGGTTTAAATAATGGAGGG
Organism: Scylla paramamosain; assembly: GCF_035594125.1. Classification (NCBI taxonomy): domain Eukaryota; kingdom Metazoa; phylum Arthropoda; class Malacostraca; order Decapoda; family Portunidae; genus Scylla; species Scylla paramamosain. The sequence goes on along the minus strand of NC_087152.1, from coordinate 39,058,374 downwards.
AAAGACCATACATACTCAGAAATGTGTAAATTATTTATTTTTATTTATTTATTATTTCAGAAAAGTATCTGCCATTATATTTACATTGTCTTATCTTTGCTATCTTGCCATGCAGTTTCTTCTTATGTGAAATTTGTAATTATGGAATTTGGCAAAATGTTCATGTTTTGTCCAACATCATATAAATCTTAAATAGCTTAATTGGCATGTACTGCACTGAAGAACATAGACAAGTAATGGAACCATGCCTTTTTTTTTTTTTAGTTATTTGGTGTAGAAATGGTACTACTAAATATGGAATTGGTAAAAACAAATATGTAGTCAAAACCTTAAAAACAAAAATTTGTATCATGGCCTTCAGATTATTTCTTTTGCTTCACTTTTCAGCTAAAATCTAAGTTTTAAGTATCAGTCACTATTAGATAGCTAGAGATTGAATGTAAGTACTGTCAAAACTCACATTCCTTTAAGGCACTCATTTGCACTCTGTAAACACCCAGAGGACTAATGGCTGGCAGTGAACTAGACACCACCCTAATGTGAATTCTCAGCTCAATTGGTGTCATGTACATTCATAACTAACAGTCCTCATGAGGTAAAATAATTAAAACATCATTTAAGTATATGTAACAATACATATATTAAGGGAAACAAGGCCAAAGTTGAACCACAGACAGGCTTCACCTTTAGCCATGTGTAACCATCAGAACAACTACCACTCATTACAACTATAACTATACTGTTATACTTGCCTCTTATCTCCACACTATCCAGAGAATTCATTACTCTACCCGATCTAATAGTTGTCCACGGCCTCAGCTTGAGGATGGCTTGCCCACACAACACCATAACATCATGGCAGATCCAAGACAGCACCCTCCATTCAGCTCAGCAACCCACACCAGAGAGAGCGCCTGTTCCACTTTTCCTCTATACCTTAACTCACAGCCACACCAATACATGAAAATCCAAACTCTTTAATTCCCCTCACACACATCACCACACATATATGCAAGATGGCATGTCTCTGTTATATCCATTGAATAATGATATTCATTGTCACACTTTGAAATCAATCACAAATTCCCCACATCACACACACACACACACACACACACACACACACACACACACACACACACTTAGCATGCCATTAGATGGATATGAAATAAGGTATGATAAAGGAGAAAAGGGAGTGTGAGATGGGGATAGAAAAAAGAATTTGGAGGGACAGAGGAGGATGGTGGCCTTATTAAGCCTGTCAAAGGTAAATCCATCCAGTAACGGCTCCCAAGTATCACTTACCTTTTAAACTTAACTGAGAACAAATAGTTTGGAAGTGAGGGACGTTCAGTAAATGTGAATATGCACCAGAAATCATTGTTTAGTTCTTTTCTTCATATTTTACTTATCAAAGCATTTTCAAGTGACAGGAGTCTTGACTGTTATGGGAATTGCTGCATGCAATTGATTTGATGTTGAGCCCTCCACTGCTGCTGGTCACAGTTCCACAAAATATATCCCACACCTTTCTGCAAGGAGACCATGCTTAGACCTCACAGATGTAAGCCATGTGTACTGATCCCTAGTTATTTATTTATTTTATTTATTTATTTATTTTTTTCAGAGAAAAGCCAAATTAACACCTTCCTACATAATCACAAAGGCCCTGGGGTGCAGCACATTGCCTTGCACACCCCAAACATGGTATCCAGTGTGAAACGTGCATCACAACAAGGGGTCACCTTTAGAAAAGCCCCTCCTGCATATTATCAAGAGGTAAATGCATTTCCTTCATGTAGCCATCAAATTGTCATATGTACATTACAAGGTGAAAAGCTACCAGACTCATCTCAGCCAGTCTCACAAAAATTTTGAAAGAAGTTCATATGTTTGCAAGATGTTTAAATTCTTTTATTTGCATGAATGACTAATTTCAGCTCAGTTATATGCCAGTGAGAAAACAATGAAAATGTAATAAAAATATCAAAGAATCATAGTTTGTGTGTTGTAAATTAGATTTATGAATGCATCAACATAATTGCAGTAACCAAAATATATCTGTGCCTATAGGGAATAAGACTGGAGGATATCAAAGCAGCAGGCCATGGGGATGAAATTGATCTGTTTCAAGCATTAGGCATCCTATTGGACATAGAGGATGATGTCTTCTGTGACAAAGAAGACCACCAAGAGGGAAAAAAGTGAGTTTTACCTGTAAAGTTTGTATGTACAATATACTCTGTTAATGTGTTATGATAATCTTCTTTTGACAGTTTCTTAAGATTACAAATACAAAAAAGAATGAGTGGAAATTTGTCTATCTCTTATGAGTATCTGTTATCATATTGTAAAAATTGCCTGGGAGTATCTGTTTATTTAATTTCTTGCATCCCTTTTTTTTTCATGTTCTAATCCTTTCATTCTACCTGCTTCCCTCCCCCTGGTAACCCAGTATTCTTCCTATTTCCCACATCACTCATTCTTCACACACCACATGTTTCATATTTCTGAACCGAATACTGTAATGTTAACCCCTCCATTACTAATGAGTTACTATAGTAATTCACAGAAATACATGAAATACATGAAATACCCCTGTGAGTCATGGTTTAACTTGCAATACAGGTTTCATGTTATTGGTTTGTATAATATTTATAACTCAATGACAAAATGACAAATTGGCTTCTTATCATAAGTTGTATTGCAAGGATGATGGGAGTATTGTGGTGCTTGGGTGGTGATCTCATGTGTGTGGTTGACATGTTGTAGTGTGTTGTCCCTATCTCTGTCTGAGAGCAGGTATGTGTGTGAGGTGATTCTTGAAATTGAGTTGCAAGGTCAGGTGGCATCATAAGTGACTTGGATGAAGAATACTTGCCAGAGAGCAAGGTGAGCAGTGATGAGGAAAATGATTAATGATGCCCAAACACCACAGCTGCCACTCCATGCATCCCATTCCTATACACTTGTGGTTTTATTTCATATAATATGCATCTTGGGAGTAAAATCTGTCTGAAAACATGTGAACAAATTATAGAAATGACTAGTTAAGGGTATAAGGATAAATTTAAACTACACTCACAAAATCAAGAGAAGCACACAAAAAATTTGGTGTGGGAGATTAGAGTTGGGATTGTGCTCTTGGTAACAAAGGGAGTAACTAATCTTGCTTTTTAACTATATTGGCCAAATCTGAAACATGATGTTGCAGAATATGTGTTTGTATTCTCTCCAGGTTATGGAAGATGACTAATGGAATGTTGAAGGAGCACTAGGGATCTTTGCCTATTGTTTTTCTATGAGCCAAGGACAAAACAGGAATAATATTAACGCAAGTAATAGATTGCTCTTTCACTGATAATCAAGTTGATGACTTATTAATGAAACTTGTCCATTAAAGGTACCTGCTACAAGTGTTTACAACTCCGATCTTTCAAGAGGATACCTTTTTCATGGAGGTGATCCACCGGAAGGGAGCCGTAGGCTTTGGTGCTGGCAACATCAGAGCACTTGCCCAATCCATTGTTTGTGATGAGCAGCAGAAGAAGGCCAGACTTTCCCAGTCCATCATTTATGATCAACAGCAAAAGAATGAAGCCAAAATATGCTAGTGAGTGCTCTCATGTACTGTATATAGAGACTTCAGACAAGTTGAACATCAAAAGGTAATATGAAATTTGAGATATTTTTTTTGTTTTTTGTAGTCTTGGTTTTTATTTACAAATGCATGCAAAAAAAAAGAATTCTGAATCCTTGCACGCACACACACACACACACACACACACACACACACACACACACACACACACACACACACACACACACACACACACACACACACACACACACACACACACACACACACACACACACACACACACACACACACACACACACACACACACACACACACACACAATTTCTTTTAAATACAAATAGGAATACCCAATAAAATAAAAGTATTCATGAATGCATTCATGAATACTTTTTCACTCGCAGATGCCCTTCTGGAAAGAGGCCTATTATGTCTGTGACTCCAGTTTTGGAACCTCATCATTGGTGCTGGTGGCTCACAATGTGGAGACTATGGGCTTTGTATGATTAAATTTTTGCTCATGGTTTTTTCAGAATTTATCTAGATCTTTTTCAAATGTTTCAACACTGAGTCAACTACCCATCCCAGGAGGCTGTTTCAGTTATTTACTGCTCTAATGGTAAACCTGCTCTTTCTGATGTTAAGTCTTAACCTCCTTTTGTAGATCTCATGTCCCTGGGTGACTGAGTCTTCAGCTAGTTGGAAGATCCCCTGGCAGCAGTCCTCATTATAGATTACTGTTAAGGTCTTGTAGGTCTCTATCATATCACAATGGGATCTTCTGTATGCCAGTGACAGGAGGTTTAGTTCTCATAGTCTCTTCATATGGCAGGTTTTTAAGCTGGAGTACAAGCTTCATTGCTCTTCTCTGTACATTTTGGGCTACTTCAATATCCTTCTTTAAATAGGGATTCCATATTTGAATGACATGTTCCAAGTGGGGTCTTACTAGGGCCATGAATAAGGACTTGAACATTTTATTGAGGCAAGCAAATGTTATTCTGATTATTCCATAACTTTTGTTTGCTTTATTCATTTTTCTGCCATGTGTTAAGAAAGATTCAGATTGTGGTCAGTCACTACTCCCAGATCTTTTCAGTGTCTGTTTTCTGGATGTGTTGAAAATGACTTCATGATATAACTCAGTAAAGCACTCTACCAAAGTTATGCATTCATGATCAGTGACTTAAGATAGCAATAGGAGAGGGTAAGAGAGACACATCACATGCTGCAGTATATGCGAAACCATTACAACTGTCATGTTTTTTTTTTTTTTTTCTCTCTCTCTCTCTCTCTCTCCAGGACACCATCCAAGGGAAAAAAAAAAAAAAAGGTCCACTAAGATGCCAGTCCCTGAATAGGGTCCAAAGCGGCATTCAAAAATTGAAGGAAGGATGTAACAAGACTATATGTATATAAACTATTCATTGTAACATCAAAAGGTTTCAAGGTTTCCTATAGACACAAATCAGTTAATTTACTTATTTTATTTATTTATCTAGGTTTTTTGAAAGAGGGACAATGGAAAGTATGAGAGATTTCCAAGACAGTTTAGCTTTTGATGCTTTTGTAAGTTTAAGATTGTTGTTTCCTTAATGTGAAAAATTTTTTCCTCATCATTTATTTCTTGCCTTGACAGTGCTGCTTCTCTCATTTGGGAACATGAATTGCTTGTATGTCAGTACAGTACCAATGATAATGACTTGCTTGATTTTATAATTATAGAATCTGAAGAAATATACACATATAAATTGTCCATGACTCCAGTAGTAAAGCACTGTCCTCTTTCTGCACAACTACTGTTTTCCTTGTCTTAACAGTGTAATGATGTATTCAGTAATACAAACAAATTTATCAGAAAAAGTGGTCATTGGAATTAATTTACTGGTAGAAGCTTCTTCTCCTGCTGCTGCTCCCATGTTCATATGGGGTCACTGTTCCTCACTAGTCTTCTCCACATGGCTCTATCCCCAATCTCCTCTCCACTCAATCCTCTCTCCATCAGGTCCTCTCCAATGCGATCCTTCCACCTTTTCTTTGGTCTGCCACGTCGTCTTCCCTCCACTTCCATATCCAATATCCTTCTGCCGACATACCCTTCTTCTCGCGTTTTGATATGACCGAACCATCGCATTCTCCTTTCTTGTACTTTCTTTGTCACCTCCGTTACTTTGGCTGTTCCTCTTATGAAATTGTTTCTCACTTTATCCCTCCTTGTCACCCCAAGCATCCACCTTAACATTCTCATCTCAGCAACCTCCAACTTATTCTCCTGTGCTTTCTTTATTGGCCACGTCTCCGCACCATATAACAATGCAGGTCTAACCACAAGGCACATAACTTTTGCAGTGACATATTACATGCTGAGTCGGACACCACTAATTCAGATATTAGTTGAATCCACATTGTACTGTTTTACATGTCTCCATGATCAGAGAGTTTTCTTGTGGGATGAAATTATTCATTTTGTGATAAGAGTATCATGTGATTTATTATACTGTAGTATAGCAAAAAATATTCTGAATAGTTAAATATTAATTTTAAATCCATTGTTAATTAATGTGAAGGATATTCCAGATGCAATTTAAGGTGAATTTTGAGATGTGATATTCAGTTAAATTGTACAAAGCAGTTTTGAAGTGTTATCTTTGCAGAATTTTAAAATAAAATAATTGCCTGGTAACCAAAGACTGGCAGCATGCATTGAGAGTTATTTGATTTTCTTTCCCTACCTTGGTGAGGCAAGCTTCTCACCTCTTGTTATGAAAGCAAAAAGTAAAAGTAATCAAAGTTGAGAATGACATGCAGTGTCCTCTCTCTTCAATTTTATTAGAAATCTAAGTGCATGTGATTAAGAAACAATGCTAATCTTGGCACTAATTATCCTTATGACAGTGAATGAGTAACCTGTGGTAAAGTGGGACTGTGTATGCTTGGAGACTGAGGGATGAGCAAAAGGTGTAATGCCATAAGTTTGGGAACCACTGTTCTTGACAGGTTCATCATGGCTGTGGGAACTGTAAGAGCTCTCATTACAACTGAGAAAAGAAGTGAAGGGGGACTTGGTCATGATGCAGAGCAATGAACATATTAGAATCATGTAGCAGTGATGAGTTTTTTGTGTGGGACACAGGAGAATGAAGAGGGCATGGAAAGAAACTAAAGAAGACAAGATGCTGAAGGGATATTAAATAGTTCAGCTTCCCATGCAGATGTACTGACACATTGAATGGGCCTGAGTGAGAGGTAGTTCATGCCAGAAAGATTCAGGAATTCAAGGGGAAAGTTGATAACACAAAATATAGAGACAGGACCCTATGTGCCTAACTTGCTTCCTGTATGTTACACACACACACACACACACAATGGGGGGGATCAGACCGCCCTGAGCATGAATTAACATGTAACATAATAAACAATGAGTAGCAAGATGGATAATGCTCATTTTTTATTTCTTCCTTCTTTTTAGCTGATGTGGGAGGATGCTGAGTGAAAGACTGCTCTGTAATCAGTGATGATGAAGGAACTCCTGACCAAGACCAAGGCCAAAACATCAAGATCTGTGGAAAGAGTAGTGTGATAGTGTACATATTTTAAAACATTGTAAAGTGTTGTGCAAAAATGTAATTTATGATATTATGAATGGCCTTTTGTTCTCCTATAATTAATTTGTTCTCTTTTTGAAGTTCATGGTTGATATGATTCACAGTCTATGGTGTCCAGATGACATTGATACGAATGATGCTGCATATACACAAAGTTTCGAACATGGAACCTGTACTGTCATAAAATTCTGTGTAAAATTCCTATGCAATGATCATGTTCTTATTATTGTGTTTTTTAAGTGTTCCATATCTCAGAGGAGTTGGGAAAATAGGTCTGAAAAAACATCACGCGGTGGATAAACGGGGAATGGGGTATGACAGATCTGCATGGGTCTTCTATTGTAGCCATGTGACTAGGACAATTGTGTTGAGGGTAACATCCAAACCAGGCCATTAAAGGTAAAGATTTTAAACCAAAGTGACAGATTCTGAACATTTGAATTAATGGAAGCTAATGTGAAAAGTGTAGATATGAAGTTTGCAGCTAAAATTTTTATTGGAAGATGGGCTAGTGATATGAAGGATGAGTGCTTTAAAGAAGAGGTAGATACTGGATTGGTAAGTAAAAATGCATTAATGGGTCATATGGTTCTCTCTATACAAACACATTAATTTATCATAGAGATCAGCTAATATGTACCTTGTAAATTCTGTTGAGAAGGTTAGGTGACACATAATGAATATGAGTTCCTTGATGAAAAATAATAGGAGTGGATGGGAAAACAGCATCCTATGGAACATTAGTCATAAAAGATTTATAATATAGTAATCTACAATATTACAGTGATCAGGCAGTAAGAAAAAGAACTCAGATGAAGATAATACACAAAAGTAGATGAAGATTTATGTGATATTCCATTAAAAAGTTGGGCAACTACAATTTTTCCAAACCTCCTTAGAGAGAGAGAGAGAGAGAGAGAGAGAGAGAGAGAGAGAGAGAGAGAATTTGGTTATTTTTTTGCACTATCAGTGCATTACTGCCTTACAACATAATTCCTGCCAATGAAAAAGGCTACCTTCCATTTTAAACATGTGACAACGACGTAAAGTTCACTTATGATGGCTGTAAATTAAAAACTATAATATTTCATACAACTGATTGTTTGGTAGCAAGAATTAAAGTGTTAGGAAGTGATAATCTAGCAGAAGCAGTGATCTTTATGATGTGCATGGATATATATATATATATATATATATATATATATATATATATATATATATATATATATATATATATATATATATATATATATATATATATATATATATATATATATATATATATATATATTTTCCATTTAACAATTATATTTTATTTATTTATTTATTTATTTTTAATGTTGCGACTAATAAGTGAGTGACAAGGAAAAGGAGGCTTTGCTTATAAACATGGCTTAAAAACGGGGAAAAGCTGCTCATTGATATACCAGTGCAGCAACTGATTACCTAATAAAAGTGAAGACTGTATCCCGGTTTAGAGATTCATGATTACATACTTAGAAATAAATATTAGCACGGTAGAAATAATAATTATTGTTGCAGGTATTATTAAGGTTTCTTGATTGGACTTAAAATGGTTAAAAAAACACAAGTGTACAGAGCAATGTCATTATCATACAGTGAAATTTTACACGAGATGTGGTTTGCTTGCAGGTGCTTTCATGGACATTTCTTATTAGTTGTAAAAGGGCTCGAATAGCCGATGAATAATGAAAAGAAATATTAATATATAAATTCAGATAAATTCCACGTCTAATTATGTTTTGTTCCAGAGCTACATATGTGTTTTTCGAGAGCGTGGCAAGTTTCTTTATCTTGTAAGTCCCTGGCCAGCTAGTCTGTTGACACTTGCACGGACCACGGCCATGAGGAGAGGTGAGCCCCTACTTCACCTATTGTTGCACGGCGCACATACTAAATTAACAGATAAGTTGGTCTGAAGAAGCCGAGAGGGAGTGAACATATTGGTGCCTCACAGCAGAGTTGTATTGAGGAGTTATAAGCCAGGAGAGACGATATTTTAAGGTTTGTTTATGCGGAGGCCGGGCAGCGGTGCGCTGATTGGCGGGTCGCGACACGCAGCGGCGCTCCCATTGGTCCGTGGCGGCGGCTCGTGGGACCTGCTGCTCTTATTGAAAATATCAGAATACCGGTGATGATATTACTACATTATGACCTTAGTGAATTGCAATTAAACCTGATAGGCTTAATCTGTGTGTATAATAGCGAGCAGCAAGAGCTGTGTGGTGGTGAGAGGCGAGGCGGCGTGATGGACACCCGGCGCTCCTGTCACTCTGCCCAGGCACCACATGGATGCACTCATTACGAGGATTCCTTAACCCTGAGAAATGCATTGGAAAGATTGGCCAGCCTTCCTGTCAGCTACACTGCTGCAGTATTCCCCTTGACCGTTCATGGCATCTTTTTAGGTGTACTTAGTGGAGGTGGAAACAGCTTTCCTGTCCACTGGGGTTTCGTCTCATAACAGTGCCTTTATTAGTCTAACTGGATCATAAATTCATAGTGATAAAACTTTACCACTGTTTATACTGAAGAAAATTACCCCGTATTTTAATTTTCTATTTAAATTTGTTGAGGATGAGTGCAGTGCATTTGGCACTTGTTTGTGATAAGTGATGCAGGTGCTTGAGAACAGGTGTTCATCCTTGATTGACTGACTTGCTGACCAGGACAACTGTGAACTTTTAGAAAGGAAACAACTAAGGAGTTAGCAAGGCCAGATCTATTCAAACAGGATTGAGTAGTGTTAGAAACCCCCAAGGAGATTTATCAGATTTGTTTAAATGAAGTTAATTGATTAGGTGAAGTTAAAATGAGGTGACACAGAGACATATTCTTGCATGTAAGTTGGAACCCTTCTCAGGATGTTAAGAAATTTTCCCTTATAGTGGGTGGTTACAGTTCCCTTTCCCTTGAGCACAGGGATGAGGTGTGTACAGTGTGTGATGGCTTGGTTTTACCCATAGATCAATCTCAATTTGAGATGCTTTTGGTAAGGTAATAGCTGGTGGTCGGAGAGGTCAAGACCATGGGCATCTTTCAAACCACACACACACACACACACACACACACACACACACACACACACACACACACACACACACACACACACACGGATGCAAGCACGTTTACAAGTCCATATCACAGTTCAAAGGTGTTTGCTCCCTAATGTGATTTTAAGGACTATTTCATGTTTTTTTTGGGTAGCTTTCCTTCATTGGATACCAGCACACCAACTGACATTAAAGTGGGGTTACCACATTTCCTTGAGTATAGGTTGAATTCTGAAGGCTAAATATTTAGGCAGTAGATTGGGGGTCGACTTAAACACAGGTACCTGTCAGATTTCTTAGGCTGAAAATTCAGGAATCCAAACTTGAAAGGAAGGGGCACTAGCAACTCTTGGCTTTAAAATTGAAATATTTACTTTCTGTGACCATTAAACAAGACCAGTTAGTAAGTAACTTAAACTTACCAGTTAGTAAGTAATGAAGGATGTGTTATGCCTCTAGCAGATAAAGTTCACAAATATACAATAGATAACTTACTTCATATTGTGGTTTCAATGGTCTTTGTTGAAATGGTGAGCACAGGCTTGCTCACCTTATACATATAGTATGTAATGAAAACACCCATAGATTGAAATACACCATAAAAGCCCATTGAAGGTTTTCACGTTCACTATATACATACAGCACCACATGCATCATGGGTCTTTTGGCCTTTTGTTTATGTACTACATCTAAGAAATTGAGATAATGTTTTGTGTTTCAGGGGCACTAGTGATTCTAGCCCTATTGGGGGTGAGCTCTGCCTTGTCTCCATCCACCTACTTAACTCCTGGGGACAAGGAACGACTGAAACTGGTTCTGGAGCCTGCTTGGTCCCTCTCAGATTTAGCACAGGTTCTCTATGCCTCAGCTGGCTACAAACACCTGGGTCAACCAATCCCAAATGTCCAGGTAAACATCAGTGCAATACTGTACTTATTACAGGCAAAGCTGACCTAGAAGCCACACCCCCTGCTTCCTCCTCCACTTCAGCAGGACAGCCGATTGCTCAGCCGATTGCTGTACTCTTGTCACTTCTCCAATTTGTATTGAATATTTGAAAAAAAAAATATTAATGGTTAGCCCTGCTTTTCTCTGATTTTTATAATAGTACCAAAGTATTAAAGCACCAGAAAACTGTGGAAACAGATAACACGTTATTTGCCTGCATGAACACCCTTAGTGTGACCACTGGAGGCTCAGTGCATGTGATGCCATACTGTTAATTGTTTCCACAATATTTTTTAGAGGGTAATGCTTTGAAAGTATCTTAAAGTGTAAGACAATGAAGTGAAGTAGCAAGAGCATCATGAGTATCAGTCAGCTGCTCTGCTGGAAGGGGGAAGGAGGCAGGGCATGTGCCTTATAGAGAAGCCAGTTCAGTGTAAATATATATGATTGAAGTGCTCTCTCTCTCTCTCTCTCTCTCTCTCTCTCTCTCTCTCTCTCTCTCTCTCTCTCTCTCTCTCTCTCTCTCTCTCTCTCTCTCTCTCTCTCTCTCTCTCTCTCTCTCTCTCTCTCCCTGTTGTTTATGTTAAATGCTGCATTACATGGTGTTACAATAACTAAGATTTACTTTTGAGTTGACTCAGTGGAGGATGTTTGGTCTTGTCTCCATTCATGTTGCACCAGATTATCATTGCTATGATACAGAAAGGATTGGATGACCCCATTTGGTTGTTTCATGGTTTTCAATTTCAGGGAGTTTGTAACTTTGTGAAGAGTTCTGTAAGTGATGGGGTCACAGTGGAGACCCTCTTTCTTGCCTCCTCAGCGGGCAAGGCCCTTGGCTGCCCAATTGAGGCATCAGCATCATCAGTGCAGGTCAGTGCTTATTGGAGTTCACTGTATGAATTGCTTGTCATGGTGAAGGCTGTGTACAGTATCTGCTACACCAAAATTGTTAGTATAGAATTTTCTGATACCTGGGTATATTTTTGTATACAGTCACATGAAATAATTGTTCTTCAGGCTGTGAGTGAAGCTATCCGGGAAGGAGCTTCATCACAGGAGCTGTTCCATGCTGTCACTGCTGCCTCTAACTTGGGGGTAGACTTGGATGCTGCCAAGGTCCTGCGTGCCACACAAATGGCTCTGAAGAAGGATGACAGTGTTCTCAGGTATGTAATAAATGATATGACAGTTTAAAGAAAGGTTGTAATTGAATGGCGTGGGTTTTACTTCCAGGGTTTCATTATAAATATGTAAATATACATATACAATCCATTCTATATACCACAAGAGTTAGGGAATAAGATGTAGTGGAAGTGATGGTTGAAGAAATAAAAGATAGTTGTAACTGATGCATCATTGAAATGAGTTGTAAACATTATTTGGTTGTGGGTATGTGACAAGATTTTGGGAGGATGAAATGAATTGTAGGCTGAAAAGTAGCAAAGTTTTCAAGAATTTTAACGTTAATGCACTAGATGAAAGATAAACAGAATAATTTCTTTTCAGCCTTGGGTATGCCTTCCATGTAGGAGCCCAGCTCAGGGGGGAAGTGGGCAGCATCTTTGAGCGCATTGAGGATGCAGTGGTGCAGGCTGATGAGGTGGATGGCCGTATGCTTCAGTTTGAAGGAGGACTGTCCATAACGGGTAAGTCATGGATAGGTCAGTGCCACTCACCCAATGTTATTTTTTGTGTAAGGAGGCTGGCTAAGGGCACAAAAAGAAGGGGAAAAATTCTTTTTTGAAAGTAGGTGAGTAAGGAACAGCTCCAGACAGGTTGGTCAGTTTGTTTCCTGAAGTATCTTGATACTCTTTTCTTGAAATACCTCTAAAAAAGTGAAACATAGACAGACAGTCTCAGAGTTGACCTGTGGATGAAAAGTAAGACTGTCATTTGGGTTTCTTGAGGATGGTCCTGAGTGATTGGATAGAGAGCTTCTTGAAGTTTGAATGCAGTTGATAGAATAGTTGATAAAGAAAACTTATAGTCTAGAAGGATCTTGCTGATTTAGGCCTGTACTAGGAGGCTGCTGAAGACCTTGCAACCAAATGAGCTATTTTGAAGTGAATGAGGCTGACATGTACAAACATATATAGCTTTTTAGAGTGATGATGATAAAACTAATTATAAGTTGTTTCCATTTTCTATTACATAAAACCCTTGTTTTTGCAGCTCTTGTCCTAAGTGGTGCCTATAAGCTGGCTGAAGCATCCAACAAGGCTCCTCCAATAAAGCCTGATCAAGCTGTCAAATTTGCTAATTACCTTATGTCTAGGAAGTCAGTTCAAATGTCCAAAGGTGTCTACTATCTTCTGGAGGCTGTATCCATGTTTACAAATAACAAGTAAGTATTGCATTGTTTTATTGAAGGGTGAATAAACAAAATGTCAGGTAGCAGATTGACAGTAATTATAGTTAGATGAACAAAACTTAACAATGTTTTTACCTGTACTCAGATTCCATGTACCAGTGGCCATCACCCTTGCCAGCAATGTTGCTGTCAGTGCTGAGGCACCTCAAGTGCAGGTCAGTAAGGATTTCTGTTGTATGACAGATTGAACATTTTTGTTGGGCAGATACACCAGGAACAGTTAAGAGACTTTCCTTAGGTGATTGTATTCATCTAATGCTAGAATATGGTCACTAAATATAGTTAAATGTGTTCTTGTGGGGAATTGTTAGATGGGAGAATATAGTTGTCCTATGAGAAATGACTTAGTGAATGATGTGAAGTAGCCAGAACTTTGTATGTAGATCCTGTATCTTAGCTATGCCTCTTTATTGGGATTGTCATTTATTATGTAGGAAAGTATGTGTATTTGCTGCAGTTGGTTTTTGGTATTTGAAACAAACAAACATGTAAATACAGTACAGAAATACTGCAAGGAAGAGGATTACAATTACTAGATCAAATGCAGAAATATTGCTATGTGTAATTTTAGTCAGGCAGGTGAATAGATGACATATAGGTGCCAAGATACTATGCATTATAGTAAATATTCTAAAATAAAAGGAATATTTACTTTCAGCAATAAAAATTGCACAAATTTTTTGTCTACCAATGACAGGTACGGGTGACTGATCTCAAGGGCAACAGTCTGGGATCCCTCAAGGTGACTGCCAACTCAGCCACTCGGGAGTCGGATGAAGTGGTCATAATATCCAAGGAAGCACTGACTCCAGTCTCCTCAGCAGAGTGAGTCTTTGATTCATTGTTATTTGTGAGTGAAAGGAAAGGAAGGAAAGAGGATTCAACATATTTTAAGAGTGAGTCGACTTAATGAACAGAATCATTTGGTTAGTGTTAATAGTGTATTCATTTGATCTTCATAATATGTGAGTGATAGATTCTGCATGTTTGGAGTGGAGTGTAAAAATGCATAATATGAATAATTGTTAAAATGAAAATTGACATGCATTCTGAAGTGCTTCCTAAATTTATTTGATGTACAATTTACTTATTTCCATGCCCTATAAAAGTAAGAGATATTTTCCACATATGATATCCACACTATAATGATTATTTTTATATGAATATCAAGTAACATACAAAAAGTACTATAGTGACATATGTAAAAAATATTACATTATATTACATTTTTTTTATATATACACACACACACATACACACACACACACACACTTAAGAGAGTATATTTATGAGGAAACGTTGAAGAGACTTGCCCTGACTCCACTAGAAAAAAGGAAGGAAAGAGGTGATTTGATAGCAATATATAGAATATTGGAAGGAATGGAAAAGTTGGACAGAGAAGACCTCATGATACCAGATGAGAGACACAAGAGGACATGGAAGGAAGTTGAACAGGAGCATTTGCAGAAGAGACATCAAGAAACATAGCTTCCCCCACAGAAGTATAACAGTGTGGAATGAACTTAAGGATGAGACTGTGTGTGCAAAAACAATTCATAAATTTAAAGAAAATCTAGATAAAAGTCGATATGGAGATGGGACGGCACAAGCCTAGTGTGGCTCTTGTCCTGTATTTCACAACGAGGTAAACAACAAGGTAAACACACACACACACACACACACACACACACACACACATGGAATAACAGGTGTGCTGACTTATCTTAAACAACATTTCCTGTGATGGTTTGGATTGGCTTCAGCTGTCTGGTGTAAATGTAAGCTGACTTGGTTCCTTTCATAAGAGTGTGTGGCAAGTGCAAATCCTTAAGCCACAATTGTCTCCGTAAGTTGGTGACAAACCCTAAGCTAAACTTAATCTGCATCTGTGCCATGTCATGAGGTGTGAATGTGATTGATGTCATAGAGTGAGTAAGGCTGTATTTATGATCTTACATGCATCTTTTGGCTTGGTATATTATTTGTCATTACATATGCTGTATAATTAACTCCAGTGAGGTATGCTGTGGTTAGGATCAGTCACCTCTCTTTTTACAGGCTTTGAAGGAATGCTTGTGAATGAATGTATGCAGACACCTTATCTTTGCTATTCCTTTATAAGGGGAATGTCTGCCTAGTGCATATATGTACATAAAAGTGCATGCAACATGAATGAATGATAGTGAACTAAAGATGATTTTTATTATTGTTTACAGATGGTACAGGACTTGCTATAGATTATAAGATCAGACTGCAGAATTCAGTTATGTAATTTGGAAATGTGCACTGTAGAAGAAAGCCAAAGGTGTATCTTAGGAAGGAGGAAGAGCAAAATATTGTGATGCAGTTGATGGGATGATGTAGGAGGGGCTGATTGGTGCAGGCTGGAACAAATGGTCAAATTTTTATATGTTGATTCTGATGCAGTTTTTGCAGTGGGGTACATGTGAGCATATGTAGGTAAACCAGGGAAGCCTTTTAAGTTGATAAGGGAACAAAAGTTTGGGATGAGGTGGAGAAAGTTGACTTGTTTGGAAATTGAAATGTTTGAGTGGATTGTTTATTTTTATTGATGTAAGGCATAGTAAAGTGCTTCCTTGCTGAGAGATGCAATCTTGTTGCCATATCTTTGTTTTTTTTCTCTAAAGGCACATGTTATGAGGAAATTATTTTTTATTTTAAATAGTAGATGGTCATAGTGGCTGTTCTGCATTTTATGTGAAAATGCTTGATTATTACAGTATGGCCTCTTCCTATTTTTATCTTACTTTGGAAGAATGAGAGGTCTTGAGTGTACTGAAATAAGGAACAGGTGAATAAATTCCTCTGAGTGGAATAGCTGTCAGAGGACAATCATTTGCATTGTAATGAGGTCACAGGTACAAGATTTTACTCGTATATCATTATTTTCAGGGGAGTATATGAACTGGATGTGATGTCACGTGGGCCAGACCGTGGCTTTTATCGTCTTGTAGTGAGTGTGGATGCCCCAGATGCCAGACTTGTGGGCCACACTGCTGCTCAGCTCACCTTCAAGGTCCTTACAGCCATAGACATCCAGGGTGTGGAGATTGGTACTGCAGACTCTGATCAGTCCACTGCTCCCAACCTAAAAAAGTTAGTTCCCTGATTTTTACTTTTGATAAGCTTTAATTTTCATTTTTTCAAGGAAGCTTGTAGTAAATGCACACATATATGTTTACTTTCTCATACAAGCTTTATATTTAGGAATTGCTTATCTTTCTCAGAGTGACCTACCCAAATACTCTCGCTGAAGTGCTGGTGGCTGATCAGCATCAGCGTGTAATGCTGCGCTTTGTTGTGCGAGACACTGCTTCAGGCCGCCCCACTGAGGTTCACCAGGCCTTTGTCAAGATCACTCACATTGATTCAAAACGAGAAATCATCTTTGTTGCTGAAACTGATGCCAATGATATTTATAAGTTTGACATTGTAAGTAATATATCTTGACATTGTAATATGTCTTGACATTGTAAGTAATATATCTGTGGTTTGTTTTGACACTGATGAAATAAAGTTAAGCAGCTGGTTAGGGAAAGAATGAAAAGGAAAAGGGGTATGCAACAGTTACATAGAGGGAAGAGATGATAGGTGATAGTAAGATTGTTTAAAGAAATCTTTCGACTGAAAGTGGGAGAATCCTACCATTAACAAGGTGGGGTGTGTAGATCATGTCCAATGAAATAAGTAGATTTGTGAGATATATATCAGAAAGGAAAGTTCTGAATTATGGGATAGTCTGACAAGAGCATATGAGTTTGTTGCATAGAGAAATGTACATAATTTGAGATGGTGACAGTAGGATTGACTATATGAATGAAGAACTAGCTTTGCCATTGTAGGAATGCATGATATGTTGAAGCTTGACCCTGTGATGCTAGATTGTTTTATGTTATGTGATGATCATTTTATACCTGTAGGATGTAAGCAACAGCATGAAGGAATTTGGAGGAGTAAGCGGAGTTTATTCTGTGGAGCTCATCATTGGGGATGCTTCGATTAGCAACCCTACCTTATGGCATCTGGCTGATCTCTCACTCACTTTCCCTGAGGCTGCCAGCCCCACCCAGCCCCAGGACTACACCTACAAGGTGAGTAATGGAAGGATTTTTCTCTTAAAAGAAAAGAAAAGGGAAGCCAGTCAAGGATATATAAAAATTATGGTTGCTAAACATGTGTACTTAGAAAGTAAGGTATTTATGAATAAGTAAAAAGTTTTCATGCCTTTTGAGGATGTCATTGAAGGATATAAAGTAGAGATATTGTTCAACTGCCCCTTTAGTATAAAGTCATGTGGCAATGGGCCATAGGATTACAGAATATTTTGTTTATTGACTATATTTGTGTGTCATGGGGTCAAGGGAAGGTATGCAAATTTAAGTTGATTTCATAATCCCATTGCAAGAAAGGTTTGTGGAGTATACAGGGGCAGTAAAACAGGAAAAGGTGAAGTCAACCTCATAACCCATCTCTAACGAAGGTGCAGACACCACTGATGCTACTAAGCTGTCAGCTGCTCAGTCACAATGAAAAGATGCCAGAAGTATCCACACAATAATTATTTCATCCTGGCACAAAGAAGAGCACATTTTCTTGTATAATGACCTAATAGCAATATTGTCTGTACATTGGGGTTGCCCATGGTCACAGTATTTTTATTTATTTTATTAATAAAGGACAAAGAAAGCAAATTTTAGGTTGAAAATTTGTGTGTTGGTATCATGTGAGTCATTTTCTGTCAATTTCTCAAAAAATTTGTACATTTTAGTGACAGTGTTCCCTCAATTAGAGTTACTTTTGAGGATGTTACCTGCTTGTGGCTTTGCATCACAAAGTTATCAGATAAAAATTTTAATGCATATTTTTTATGCTTAGGTTCGGCCGGAAATCAAGCACGTCTTCCGCAGTCCAGACCAGCGACCGTCCAGTGTGGTATCAAGAACTTTCACTGTGTTGTGTGTGTTGCCCTTGCTGATGCTACTGATAATGGTGAGTTCACATTTTTCATCTTAACAGATATTTATGTGGACATGAAATAAAAAAAAAAGTGATATGTATAATTTTTTGGCATCTGGTTCACGACCCATTATCACTTTCTTTAACCAGATCTCCAAATTGTTTTTCTCTCCAGTACATATATAATTCCATTACTTTCATCATCCACTCAGGACACAAGTGCACAGATAATTTACTATCGATGGCTGTATCTTAAACCTTTGCCTTCAGTTCATATTGGAAGTCTTGCATTTCATTTTATTTTATTTTATTTATTTTTTTAAAAGTTTTTTCTGAAAATCATCTTGTTTAGTCTTATTCAGAGTTTGTGTCAGTTGGCACAACAATTCTGTAAAATATTCTTGTCTTTGCTATAAGATTAATTTCTCTTGAAGTACCTACCTCAGAGCCATCTTAAAGCTGTTATCTTGTAAATCTCATTTTAATTTATTGAACTCCATCAAATGAAACTCATAGCTATTCTATTGTTGTAGGTTTCATTACAATATGAACATTTATGAAACTACTCTTCAGTTTGTCTTAATTTTTTTGTGGCAGTTTCTCTTCCACTGTTATACACCTCTAGATTCTGTGATGAAAATTCTGTTTTTTGTCTGGCTTAGACACACACACACACACACACACACACAGCTTCTTTATCTTTAATTCAGTGTAAACCAAGAATATATGGATCTTTTACAAGTGTTGTCTCCATGTTGCAGTGGGCCAAGTTGGGTGTCAACGTTGCCAACTTCCCCATCACCTTGTCGGCATTTGCTTTCCATGTTGGCCTAGCAGGTAGGTAATAGCATTAAGAGACTTTAAGTATTGTCTGTGATTGTAGCTGTGAAGAACAAGTAGTAGTACCATTTTTATGCAAGATTTTGTTTTTTTACATTGTGAGGTTCATTATGACACTGCTGCTGTGACACTTTAGATCTGACAGAGGATAATTATTATGTAGCTTATGTCTTATTTGTGTGTTTATTTTTTTGTTTTTATGATAATTGTGTGTGTGTGTTTGAAGGAGCAGCATTTGACAAAAAATTTATCTCTTGGATATAGATTGGTAAAAGCTTTGTAATACTTATTATGAAGGCTGAGAAGTCGGTTTTGTGAATAGACAAATGTTCATGTGGTAAACAAACTGAATCTGAACCCAGATGCTAAGTATCAAAGTGTTATGTCTCATAAATATCACTTGGATAGGTGGTTGAGCTTTGCATTAGGAGAACAGGATAGGTTATGGGATGCTTATCCTTCAATTTTTGATAATTTTCTTGACATCTCTCTTGGAACTGGCACCTCAGTGGGTTTTTTTTTTTCGCTCCCTTGGCCAGTGACTCCCTTACATAAGAAATACCTTATACCTAATAATTTATATAATTTATATCTAGAGTTCTTATATTATTGAAACAATGCAGTAAAGTGAAGGAAATTGACCGATACATCACAGAATTATGATAATCATCATCCCTCAGTGCTTGACAGTTTCCCAATTAACAGATGAAAGGGCTATTTTTACAGTCAATAGTGTCTTGTGTTCAGAATCCTCATACATATATACTTTAAGAAACAATATATTTTTAGATTGTAATTACTATTCTATTTTTCAGTTATCCTGGGCTTGTTCTGCTTGTTCTGGCTTCACCTAGACATGTTCACCACTTTGAGGTACCTCTTCATGATTGGCATTGTGACCTTCTTCAGCGGCAACACAATGCTCTCCAGTATCGCTGCCAAAAGGAAGGAGTAAGTAATTGTTTGTATTTTATGTGCACTCATTGTTCACAAGTAGATTTGGCTTCTTGCCATCCCGTGATGTTTTGAGGGAAATAAAGTTCACGAAGACGAGAGCTTGAATAGGAAAATTTATTAAATTGGCACATAATACATTTATTATATAGTTGTAACATTGCATGGAGACTGTCGTTCACTGATGTGTAGTGATGATGGATTTAGTTTTATTCCAGAGTATCTGCAAATCAGACGGAAAATTATGAATGGTTATTGGTGGATATGAAGATATCATTGGATTTTTATTTTATATTAAGATAAAAGAGTAATTTCCTATTGTTAAATGCTGGAAAAACTTGCAGCTATTTCATAACTGGTTTAAAAAATAGTATATATATATATATATATATATATATATATATATATATATATATATATATATATATATATATATATATATACACACACACACACACATCAGGACATTTATCCAGCTTCTAGAAAACAGGAATAACCAGAAAACAGGTTAGGTCTCTAATGTAGTTGACTTTGATATGATTCTTAGTGATTCAGAAAAATAATAAAAATCTAGAAATCTAGTTGCCTCTGGTTTGATACATGTTGGATGAATGGTCTGGTACTTATACGAAATAATCACAGTACTCATTGAATCACTGCTCAAGTAGTAGTAAGGCAACATATTCCATGAAAGGTATTTAATTATGTAGTTCTTATGCTGTTGGCTTATTCATCAAAATGGGCATGCAAATCAAAGTGCTAATTATTGTTATTGCACATAATTGAGTGTTTCAGGTGAAATGCATCACTGCTTTAGTAGAATATATGAAAAGTGTGTTGGGCAGGGCATGAATGTATTGTCACATCACAGATTAGTCTTCTCACCCTTTTTAGAGTTTGTTCCCATATATATATATATATGTACATGTGTATAATCTTAATTACAGCATTGGTTATCAATTTTTAGACATTAAATCTATCATTCAAAGAAGACTGTTTTGGTATTGTTATGAACAATAATGTTAGCAGTAATTAAGTATTACACTGGAGAGCTATAAACACACCAACCAGTACAAAGTGGGAGCTCATCTGTTCAAGAAAGGAGAAAAGTATATAATGCATACTGTTGCATTTCACAATGCAGATCTAAATTGAATATATTTGACATGCAAAGAGACTTGACTAAATAGCAACTGTGGGAAGTAACACTGTTTAAACATACTCTAATGTAGCATTGCCTAACCTTGTTATGATGCAACCTAACTCACTTGACCATCTTGGAAGTGACTGTGGGATTCATCTTTCTCTTGTTCACTCTTTGCAGATAGTAAGTAAATTTCTTGAAGATTGTTTCTCAGCCTTCAGTCATTGGCTCAAGGCTGTTGACATGGTTAACCTATCCTGGCTAGGAGAGAAGGATCAAGTGAATAATATTTAAAACTGCTTTTCAAGAGGAGTAATTTGCCTCAATATAATTCTAATAACTGATTGTTACACATGTATATATATAGTACTGTATTGTATGTATGTATGTGTTGTCAGTAGAATTTTATTGATGGTTTAATTTATCAGTTTTGATGATATTCTTTCTCAGTTTGCACAAAGCAGGGGTAACTGCCTTCATTCATGCCTGGTAGTTTCTTGAAAGTTGTATGAAAAGTGGTTTCCTTATTGTAACATTAATAGCCTACTGCAAAAAAAATATATACTTACACCAAGTAATATTAATGTACAAGAATATTTTGTCAGTTTTCACAAGATACCAGTCATTGTGGTAAAACATGAATGCAGTTGACTTTTTAGATCATTGCTGATTCAGTGTGTAAGGAGTCTTTAGTAGTAGCTTTTACTATTTTTCACTAATTTTATTGCTTTTTATTTATGGTGAATGAGTAAATATTTTTCATTACATGTGTGACTAAGAGTAACAGTTAGCCTCTCTGGGTGCCGGCAGACAGGAGGTGAAGATGGTGTATGGGCCATACTACAATAGGTCTTACAGATTTTCCCAGCTGCAGCAGAAATAACTTGGATTGGGTGTGGCTGAAGGTATTCTGTCACTTGCTCTAAGCTTTTAATTGCCCTTACTTGCATTTTGCATGATTTATTTTGTTTGATAAAGCTTCTGATGTACGTTTGGTTAAATATATATACTATCTATTCTTTATTTTTAAAAAAAGCTCAAGTAATTTCAGGTTTGCATGAAAAATATTTATCACTTCTGTCAATTTCTTCTGAAGCTGTAAGGTGCTTAAAGTTGATTGATAAGAGTATGCTCATTAATTGTAATTTTGGCTGTTCATCTTCATTGCATGTATGTATATTATTAACCAATTTAAAAGAGGTACAAAGACTTCTTGGAAGGATGATTTTGCATGTTTCCTCTGTTGCTATCTAGTACGTACGTAGCCAGTGAAGTACCGAGGTGAAAGTTAAGTAGTGTATTTTGCAATAACTCACTATAATACTGTAGAAGCACATAATGAAGTTGAGTGAAGTTCATTCTTTAAGTCTTACAAAATCTATATTTCTTGTGTAATTACTTTTTTTTTTCGCAGTACTTACCTGTTTATTAATGTCATTTATTGTCTAATTTTTAAGTATTTAAAGTGGTGGTAGTTAACTAATTCTTTTCAAAAAGATAAAATAGAAACATTAATGTGAAATGAAAAAAAGAAATATGTTAGGCAGGGTTTAAAGATCAACATTTTTTCACAGAAATTAATTCGTACATTAATTGACCATGTGTTCAGAAATTTCTAACCTTCTCACCAGTTACGGAATTTTTTTTGATTGGTCATATCATACATTTAAGGACTGCAACCATGCTTTGGTCAAAGGTCTTCATAAAATTGTTTAAGGTCCCAGTTTAATGTTATGTGCATTTTCTCCTCTTAACTCTTATCCTCCAGATAATATGTATGCAAGTGTCTTGTATTTAGTAGAAACTACATTATAGGGACACTCATACCTGCTATCCCAATGGCTCGTGCCATTCTTGCTGGTAGACTTGGGTTTGATGCCTTGTCGTGTGTGAAGTCAGTTTGTGTAATTCATTTCCTTTTTGGTATTCAGAAAAATGACCAGGCAGTGTGTGAGAGCTAGGGTGCCTACTAAACCTGGAGGCTAAGGGTTAACATCATGTGAGATGCAGTAAATTTCCTTGATTTGTTGGCATTTGTATTCACTACTTGAGAATGCTGTGTGCTTTGATGGACTGTACAGGGGACAATGAGCATGTCAGTGACAACCTATTATTAGGTATAGAGGCTACTGAGGTGAAAAGCTTTTATAAACAGTTTGAATCCAGATGCACAGTTGTATTAAGGAGACTCATGAGTTGAATGTCTCAAGCATTATGGAGCATTTTTTTTAATTCAACTAATTTCATTATGGTTTTATTATATATATTATATACTGATACTGCACTTAACAGTATCAACCAAAAATGGCCTGTTGGTTGTATGAGGGTGAGCTATGGCAGAAAGTATACAAACCCATATATCTGAGAGTCTTGTTGTAGTGGCAGCTTGTGCCTCAAACCACTTCCAGTGTGGTCATCCAAATTCTCTAGTTGCTCTCACTTTTGTCGTCTTCTCAGTGGGGCATCAGCCTAACTAAAGCCATTGCATCCCAAAGTGGTTGTGGTGAGTTGCATGTCACCAGCCTGCCTGTATTATTTTGTCACTATCTCCACCATGGAAAAGCTGCCCAGGAAAAGTCACTGGCAACACTGGAATTCTTGGCTGTTGCTTTGATTGACAAAAATGGTCCGTTTTGATCATGCTTGCCAGGAGAAATGTGTACTTCATCAAGTACCTCTACCCTTAACCCTCCCTAGCTGCAAGGTCTGCATACATTTTTACATGTGCAGAATTCATGTGATGTCTGAGACATGCACAAGTGAGTGCTGCAAGTTAAGGCCCAGTACCAAGGAAATATGTCAGCAAACTGCCATAAATTGTTACACTATGATGCCTGGGTAAAAAGACTCCTGTAGCCTTACAGCATGAGATACCACACCTCACACATGGTGGGGATAAGTGGCAAGACTTGGCTCTCATAAGGTGCCAATTGGGAGAAAAATCCCACTATTACAGAAAGACAGATGAAGGAACAGAATTCCATGCTTATCCAGGATTTAGGTGTTTGTGGCATGGTATCTCACTCTGCAGAAGCCTGAGATATGCCATCAGGAGACCCTGATGGCACATTGTAACTTGATTTACAGCAATGTGCTGACATACTTCTTTAATAATGGGCCTTAATTTGTAGCACTCAGTCTCACTATATTAGCCTCACTTATGCATGCCTCAGACATCACAAGAATTTTTGCACATGCAAAAGTATATCCATAACTTGAGTTGTGGTGGGGTAAGGCTGGAGTGTGGAGGCACTTGATAAGAAAACATACACTTTTCATGTGTAATTAAAACTCAATCACTGCAATACTCGAGTGTTGCTGTATAGTAATGGTTTTTCCCCCATGAATTTTGTGGTGGATGCAGTGGCCAAATAAGTCGTATAGGCTGGCAATGTAGGACCACGTTGAGATATGTTGACTGTGGGATAGGCTTCAGAGTGGTGATTTGTAATATGGCAGCAGTGACAGATTTTCTCTTCCTTTCACGGTGACAAAGCTGGCATGTCAGCCAAACACTGATTGGTTGCTTAACCAACCGTTGTTATGTTAATGACTGATTTTTAAAAAAATTTTTTTAAACTGATTTTCATTTTTTTTTTTTTTTACAAAATTTTACATTTCTCACAATTGGAGCATTTCACCATGTTTTGTAAATACTAAAATGTAATAATAATTATGATATTCAAGGCTATTATCATAAGAAACATTTCCAACAAAATATCAATGAATACATTGCTGACTTTGTCATTAACCATGTAAGGGTTAAGCAGCATTGTCAAACAGCAAACACATTGGTGCACAATACCTCAGAATTACACCATTACCTCTTCAGAATTAAACTGTATAATGATAAAAAAAAAAAAAAAAATAAATAAATAAATAAAAATTAAATAAAAATAAAAGTAATAATGGTACTAACTCTGAGGAAGAAATATACATTGTATTGTGTGACTGTAGTGATGCCCAACTCATACTTGATTTGATGGGAATGTTGGGTGTGTCTTATCACATTTATTTCTAATAACTATCACAACAAACTTTTTTCTAATAACTTTCATCATTATCTTTTAGTATTTATGAAGTGATATTTTGAAATATTGTGACAAATGTAAAAATGTCGTAAAACAATAAAAATCACATTTGTGAATATATGGCAGTAAATCAGTGCTCAGCTAACAAACTTGCCTAAGCTCGCACTGTGAATCGACTACTATAGATTCATCTTGTATCCATAATGATCTTTCTGCTTTTCAAATATTATTCCACATGGTAGAAGAATGCTGCCATTGCAGTTAGTTGTGTGTACATTGTTAGAGACAGCGAGGGGAGTGGGGATAACCACCTTTGTATTTTTACAGTGAAACAGTCTGTTCTCTTATTTGCTTATCTCATTTTATTCTGGTAGCTTTATAAGAAAATGTACAGAAATGGTATGGGATGTCAGGTGATATTTTTTAAAAATAAGTTTAGATTGGCAAGAATTCATTATAGCTTGTGGGGGCAGAAATTATGGGATGTCAGGTGATATTTTTTAAAAATAAGTTTAGATTGGCAAGAATTCATTATAGCTTGTGGGGGCAGAAATTATGTCATTGCATGGTGGTCAGCTATTTTTAGCACATGTGGCTCTTGCCACATAAGGGCTCAAGAGCAGAATCTGATGCGATTTAATCAGAGACTACACGTTGGTTACTTTTCCACTGAAGAGGTCCTTGAAACTATTCTATTTGTGTATTCACAACAGATATACATCTGTGGGTAGTAATCACTTGATTCAATTGCCTGACACAGATGTTAAACCAGTCATTCAGTGGTACCAGGATCAAAAAGAAAACCACTGACTTAATACAATATATGTGAATATAAGTGCATAATTATATAATAAACAGAAGTGCATAATTATAATAAACAGTTTGTATTAAATGGAAACCTCTCCTGCAACAGTTTGTATTAAATGGAAACCTCTCCTTTGCAGGAATGCATGAACCAGCGATGCAGGCGAGCATAAAGCTCCACTTCTTGCACAAGACCTAAGTGCTGTCATTTCAGTGCTATATTGAGAGCATCAACATTTGGATTCTTTATGAATTTCAAAGTGACATGGAAATTCCTAAGAAATGTCTTTGTTGGTATATATTTATTGTGGCTTTCCTTAGTTTGCAAGTAAATTATAATAATTCATGGTGTTGGTACGTTATTTCAAAAATATTTTCAGGATTGGAAACATGAAACATGAATTTACATAAAGGGTTGTACTCAGAAGATGGAAAAGAATGTGTGTATGTGAAGAGTAACCATTGTACATTTACTTAATAGGAGACTGCTTTGTTTTTCTGAAGAATTCTTGATTGTGTTGCAGTGTGTGGTGTGAATGGACAACTAAGCTTTATTTCTGAGGCTGTCAGATAAGGAGCTTCATTCCACTAGTTTTCAATGTTATTCAGTATGTCAGCCAATACTTGTTAATGCTGTGAGATGATTTGTTGTAGGGGAAGTGAAGAGACAAAATAAAAAATAAAAACGGTGCTGTGCATTTTTCATATCTTTTGGTTTAGTTCAGATCCATGTTAAAATTAACCTCCCTCATTCATCTACAAAACTGTATTCATTATAACTTGTTTCATGTTCAAGACTACTATGGTATGCAGATGCTGAATTATGATAAAATGATTGCTATGCTGAAGTGATTATGTTTCAGAGCTTTTTAATTCAACTTATCACATTTCCTTTATGACAACTGAAGCAACTAACCAAAAAGAAAATCATGAACATGCATGGATTAGATGAATGTGAATTACTAATATCTCATGGCTGGTTTCTACAGTCCCATAGCTATTGCCACTCACCTTCATACAAGTACTCTGAACTTGCTCTGCCAATCATCAGTCAAAGTAGTCTTCAATGTCTATGTCTGGATTAAGGAGGTCCTCTCCATACTCTGATAAGTCCATCTGGTTGAGGATTAAGTTTTCAAAAGTCTCCTCCATGTCTGTCTCCCCAATAAGCACTGCTCCTTGCATTCTGCCCTCCACCATCACACATTTGATGTATTCCATACCTGCAAGGAAGTGAATTTAATAGTTTCATGCAACACATCCTCTACTTGACCTGTATATTAATTAGGCAGTAATAATTCTCAACAAATGTTTAAACTGAAATTTGAAGGTCTTTTTTCTTTTATGAGCATTCTGCTTCTTATATGACATTAACTTATTTTGAAGGTCAGTTATAAGAAAAATTCACTGCAAGTGTTAGGACTAACTGCATTTTATGAAACAAACAATTAAGAGAAAAATAATGAATGCAATGAAAATAAGTAAAATATTAAGCATATGATCTTATTAAGCATATGGAAGACCAAGTAAGCAAGACAGATGAGCAATCCAGGAAATCTGATGGTTTGAGCATGGAGAGAGAATGGAAGAGGAGCAACTAAATATCCTAGCTGATGTGAGATATTCAAGTTTGAAAGAAATGGGATGAATGAAGAGCAATTACAAATATGAATGCAAGGTGATATGAAGGGGCTTGATGGAAGATTCTCCCTCATCTGGTCTGATCAGGTGATCTGGTCAAATATAGGGGGAGGTAGTTTTATAATATGTAGCAGTGATAAACCAAATCTCATTCTGAAGGTTGAGAAGAGGTGAAGATATGTTTGGAGGTTTGCGAACAAGATTTTAAATATGAATGCATGTATACTCATAGATGCCTTCTTGGTCAACTGAGTGGCACTGTCATCTTCTGTTATCTAAGCCAATAAAATGAATTCTCAATCATGAAAGTTCCAAACTCACTTTCACCCAGTTATGGTAAAACTTGCATATATAACAGGTTTCTATCAGTACCAACCTCGTGTGTATCGGAGTAAAATTTCATACTTTCCGTCCAAACCCTGTCCATTGAAAAGCCCCAAGAGGATAACCTTGTGTCCAAAAAACTTGGTGGCATGGGAGAACAACTCAAAGCAAAAGTCCATGTAGATCTCTTCCCCAGCTAGGGATGACCACATGCACTTGGAGGCATAGGACCCCATCTGCCGTGCCTGAGTCCAAAGGCGCATCTGAAAAATGTAAGGTTGAAGGCAAGACCACACTTTTTTTTGGAGTTTAAAATGTCAAATGCTTACATGTGTTAATTCAATGAAAATCTAAATAAAGATGTTTTGAGCTATCCCTTTGTTAGAGGTGAATGAAGTCTGACAGCACACACTATGGTAAGGCTGGAATACTATTGTTACTACACATACTGTGTCATAAAAGATGGTTAAAAAAAGGTAGAACAAGTGCACTCTGTATTTTTGCCCCTAAAGTGAGACAAATCATGATGACACCTCTACTCATGAAAACTTTTAAAAGGAAAACTGACTTATTCACTTTTAAATTAAGAGTGATACAGAAATAGATGGGTAGAAGGTGTAACAAGTGCAAAAAGCCTCCATTCACACAATACTTCATTAAAATAGACTAGAGCTTTCCAATGTCAGTTTCCTTCTATGCAAAATTCTTCATGAGTATAACACCATTTTTTTTCATATTAGATCTTTCTTCAAATGACGAAGCTCAAGCTACTACATTTTTATATGCTATCTTCTTTCTCAATTTTCATGGTTACAGTTTTGAGGATGCAAACTAAATGCTTTTTTTCTTCTATCCATGCTGTTCAGAACATTATATTAAGTGCCATTCTGCATCACTAATGACTGGTATGTTCACTTTTCATTTTCTGTTGTAAGCACTAGAATATTATGGCCTTCTTTGTTTTCTGTCATCCTGAAGCTTCAAGATCTCTCATAAGCTAGAACAGTTACATTCAGTTTTGAATTTTTAATTTACTTATTGAGAAAACTTTGCAACTATGTATAGATTTAAATTACTTTGTTTCTATTAACTGGTCTCATTTCTATGTTAAGCATCTTGTACACTAAAATGTCTACCACACTTGTCCTTACTCCTTACTTGAAACCAATGTGGAGCAACTTGCCAGCCTGGAGAGCACACATCTCCTGCTGCAAAAATGTTCTTTTCTGTTGTCCTCATTTTCTCATCAATCAGCAACCCACCATCTTCACCCAAGGCAAAATTATTCCCTGAAAGATAATGCAACACAATGTAATGTAACATAAAGGGGTGCTGTACTCAAGTCTGGGCATTGGCTAAGGCTGGTAACACCAAACTGGACTTCAGCAATTGGAGCAGGGTGGCTAGTTCTTTTCTGTATTATTTTCAATTTTCTAGTTAATATTTGTTTGTTTTATGGATGCCCTGTTTTAAGTGTGGGAAATAAAACTATAATTTTCATCTACTTAGTTATTGTGAACATACCTGTGGTAACAGCTGAGACGTTGGGTGTCACTCCTATTGCTGATACAATGAAATCACAGCCATAAATCTTCCCATTTGTCAGTTCAACATAAACTGGCCACTCTCCTGAGGGAAATGAGAAAATTGGCATATTGACTCATGCATCAAGAAACAAAGGTACACTACTGAGCATGAAAGTCCATAAATGAATACTGTTGTCACAGAAGTGAAGCTTCCTCACTTTGTAAATCCATCATCTATTATATCAACATACATTTCAGGTTGACATTCCCTCAAATGAATTCATTTGAGACAGCATCTCATGCATGCATACTTATATAACTATTCCCTCACAACTCAGCTTTTAAGCCTACACAGGAATGGCCTGATCCTCAAAGCCATCACTGTGAAGGTCAGCTGGGTAGAATACTTAAGTCTCTCTATATGTGTGTCTACAGCAGAGCTGGTTTATCTCTGCTGCACACATTCAAGGCTCTGAGAGGAAGGGGAAGGCTATAGTCTAGCCTAATAAACAATTTTTTGCAAGTTCATTTTTTTTCTTTTTTGTAAATAGCATCCAATGCTGTTGTAACAAAGTTGGTTTTGACACAAATCACATCATGGAGTGTGAGGAGGTTAAGATTTGTTACAAAATTACCTCTAGTATTGCTTCTGGCTACAGTGAAAATGTTGCAATCAGCTTGTAATACCAAAGGGAGGGTGGCAACTAGGACTGGGTGAGAGTAATTTATCTCCTTTAAAACTTTTGGAAACTTTTGCACAGCACCTTGGTATAGTGAGTGAAATAGGGAGGAATTACCTTCTTCAGAATTCAAACGAGTTATTGCTTCTTCTAACTGCATGACTTCCATTGGCTCAAAGATCCTCTTCACTTCAACTTCTTTTTCCATGATGATTTTGCGCTCAGTTTTTCCTTTCAGTTTGAGTCCAGAGTGCCAGTCAGGCCCCAGTGATCCTCCAATTAATGATGTTCTTGAAATCTATCAATGAAGTGTATGCATTATTAACAAATAGACAGATTACTTGTAAGTAAAAAAAAAAAAAAAAAAAAAAAAAAAAAAAAAAAAAAAAAAAAAAATTAACAATACAAATCATTAAATAAGAAATATATATACCTATGAATTCATATGTAGGTACTTACTTATGTACTGGCTTAACCCTGCACCTTCTCCATCCCCCTATCCCCCCCCTCTGTGTGTGTGTGTGTGTGTGTGTGTGTGTGTGTGTTATCCAGTCATTATAAGGTCACCCCAATCTTATTCACTCTCTTGTCAGCAACCAGCCTATCCTACACCACCCTAACAAAACATCTTACCTCATGTTCATTTAGTTCTGTACATGCTCTCTTCTCTTATAATCCTTAAGTTACTGTTCTTGTATTTTCTCCAAGACAGCTGAACAACAAAAGTGGTCTAGCAAGGTTAAGGATTTTAGTAGAAGTCATCCCCTTAACAGCTGTCAAAAAGCTACTATATTTTCTTTCCTGCAAGTTAGTGTACCCTCAGGCCAAGTTGCCAGAGGTATAAAACATTCAGAACACCTAAGTAATTTGTACACAATGCTTCAACTCGTACTACTTGAAGGATCTGAGATAGCTGTCAGTTGACTGAACAAATTGGTCTTTATTCACAATGATGTATATATAATATGAAAAAAATATATAAGTTGATACTGACATAACTAACAACACAGATAGGCTTTGTATTCAACAGGTGTCATAATTCAGCCAAAAAGTATGTAGACAAGTCTCATACTTACAAAGCTGATCTGAGTCAGAAATAGAGTTAGTTACCTTACAGTAATCCTTAATTTTGCTCTTTTTGCACATGATCTACAGACAAAAATTTATCACCTCTTCTGGTGTGGTTTTTGTAATTTCTAAGATTTACAGTAAAACTACTTGGTGCATGCAGGCCAGCAAAAGTTACCAGAAAACGATGTACCTGAGAAGAATGTTCCACAGTGTATTTCCTCCTTTTGCTTATGGTGGGGCCCTCATCCTTCTCCCTGATCAGTTCAGGCTGCATGAACTCTGCTGCTCCTGGATCAATGAAGTGTGCAGTCATGTGCTTGTCCTTCATGGCCCAAATTATTTCCACACCTGCAAGAATTGGACAATTTCTGGCAGTGCTTAGCAAATAATTCATATACTTGTAAATAAATATATAAATAAGTAAATAAATAAATGAAAAAATACAATTGTTTGCTGGGAGAGAGCTGTTCAGTTGATCAAAGCAGGGAATGTTATGCATAATAGTTTTGCTATACTGACAGTGGAAAAAACATCTGTTATCTGATGTGAGACATGTAAGGTAAGAAAAGACCATGAACAAAAGTGTTCAAAGTAAGAGGGTTGTTTAATGAGTAAGATAAATAGTCAAGTTTGATAGGATAAATGATAAGCTACAATATGTAATGTTTAAGTCAAATCAACTTAACATCAAAAACTACACTCATCCTCCTCCTACATACCATCCTTTTGTGCTTAATTACTTTAATTTTATTTTCATTGACTTAATTTTCTTCTTTCAGTAATCCACATCATACAATTCACAGAAACCCAAGCACAACCTTACCTTCTGCCTAACACACTGCAAACACACCCATCCCACAGCATGTACAGCACATATGGACTATGCATGTCTACTGGCTATGTTGTACATAATTCAATTTCTATTAATTATCTTTTCTGATGGTCACATTGATACACCATTACTACATAATGATATGCATACCTGTAACCTCATAGACCATTTCTGTTGCAATTCCTCCGTTGCCCACAATCATAATTCTTCTAGCATCTTTAATCCGTGTCTGAAATTGCTGTGCTGATTCAGTGTCTCTCAGCCAGACAACATGGGGCCCTCTCTCAGCTAAAACTTTGGGAGTGGCACCCGTGCAGACACACAATTTTTGATAGGAAAAGCACCTGCCAGCTGAGGTGTGCACAAGCTGAAAATTAATATTTAGAATTTAATCTTGCATGGTATGAAGTATGCAAGATTTCAAATTATAAAAATTAGGGTTTTGATATAGATAAAAATGATAATATAAGTAAATAAATAAATAAATAAAACTAAATAAAAAAAAAGAAAAGGAAAAGAGTACAATGTCAGTAATATCACACTCTTGATACTGTTTGATGAAATGTTAAAAGGAGAATATCTAGTAGTCACATATCACAATGTGCAATAGGAACAAAGTTATTATAAGAAATCCAATATGTTTACAAAATTGAATGTGTATATACTCGTAATGTGTGACTGCAATATTGTAGCAAAACACAGATTCAAAATTATGGAGTTTTGTCGTAAGAGGAGAAAGAAGAAAGGTTTGTTGCTGGTGCCATGCAACCACTGTAGACAGAGAGACTGCATTTCCTGGCACTCCTGTACTTGGTTTATAGAAGAAGGATGTACTTTAAGTTTCTTGGGTCAGTTTCTTGGATCTTTCAGTTATCCTAGCAGCGTTCATAAGCAACCCACACGAGGTTGCAATACAGCTTTGGTCTTTCCCTTCCTCTCTTGGCCTGCATTTACATTTCTTCTTATCTTATGTTTTCTCTTCTCCTTTCCTTTACTTTCCTTGATAGCAGTCAATGTATTACCACTCAAATATACTGTCTTTATGTACTGATTTTACTTAATGATAACTATGAGGTTTTATTTATGAAGAACAAGACAAGGCATCTGACTATATTTTCAGTTTACTTTACATTGCTGTAGCAAGTGTAGGCCTTATAATCAAATTATACAGGGTGCTAGTTGACCTAACCCTACTTTCTCAGGATGGTAGGATGCTTGTACAGTTATACAAAAGTATCTTTACTAAAATGAAAAATAATTTTGATAAAAATCAAGTGTGGTATCTCATATTTATAATCCAAGACTGAGAGATTCAAATCATAAGATATGCAACACACCCTTCCCTTTGTGATGAAGAGACAGCCGAGTCTGCCAAATATACCAACACTGTTCAAATTCCTTTATACTTTGTCAAAGTCAGCATTCAAGGGAGTAAAAATACTTTTCACTGATTATATGAGTTCTGAGAGCATAAAAGGCCTCATGTGATATGCAATGCATACTCACTCCAAAGTTTCTGGATCACAATGAATACTCACCTGCTTCTCCACATCCAGGCGAGCCACACAATCTTGTATCACAGACACGCTTGGGCACTTGCTCTGTAAGGTATTGGGATCGTGCTCTTCCACCTCAAACGTGTCAAGGGTTTTGGTGAGTGGCAGCACATTAGTGACAGCCTTGATGAGCGGCGTGGCAGTGAGAACCAGTGTCTGGGCCTCAGGATGTAGAATATACAGCTGTCAATCATAAGAATGGATAAATTTTAAAATTACATGAAAGACAAGAGAAGCATATCACTTTCAGGAATGCATGTATTTTTAAACAAACAAAAAATTCATGAATGATCAAAGCATTATTTTGTTAATGAAGGTATGAATAAAATATTAAGAAAATACAGTATTTCCTGGGATACAGTGCATGAAGGTCATGCACACTGCCTGAACTAAATGAGCATACTGAAGGCCTCCACAGATTATTAATTTTTCACTCAATGTTGTCATAATTACAGCATTTTCATAAGCTTGAAATATTAAATGTGTACACAAATCAGCCTTGGTAGTCATGTACACTGAAGAACAACTTATTACTCACGTGCTCAGCACAGGTGACACCAGCGATGCCTCCACCAACCACTATGTACGTGTATTCCTCAGTTACTGGTTCCTCCATGATAGTGTTAATTCACTGGAAAAGAATGATCCATTATATACTAGGGACTCGTATATTAGAAAAAGAAATAATCAAGATGTGAAAGCAGGTGCAGATGATAGACAGAATATGGGACTTGCAGAAAATTTCCAGATTAATAAGGAAATGCTGTAGAAAGTAGTGAAGAGTGTGCAAAAAGAGGATGTGAGGAAAAAAAGATAGCATGAAAACAGATGCCAGAATAGTGACAGGCAAGGGTGATACTAAAGATAGATGAGCAGACCATGCTGACAGATTGCTGCAGGAATGGAGCAAGAAATAAATTTGTTAGGAGAATGTTATTTCTCCATTAACTGATAAATTCAAGAAAACAACACTGAATAAATTTCTGGTGGAAATAATTAACAAAAACAGAACTTTTGAGGCTGTCCATCCCAAACACTTTTCACTGTTGTATGGCTAAGACCAATACGTTCGTAACAGTCACCACAGGTTTAGGATGATTCATGGGGGGCCAAAATATACACTTGTAATGATGTTTTGTTAAAATTAGTTCTTTAAAAGATCCTTACTTTGTTTAATCTTTCCTTCTCAAAAGTCCACATTCCCATAAGTCTGCAAGCTTGTTGGGTGGAAAGGGGAATATTTTAGAATATATGGAGGTGGGATTGAAATAAAAAAAAAAAAAAAAAAAATTGGGTTGCACAACAGTAAAGTTGCAGAAATTGAATGTCTATACAGTATTTATTTTCAGTTATTGAGTTGATTACAATATCTTAAGTTTCACAATATTGCCAACAGATAGAGAAGATACAATGAAGTAAGTACTGATGCAGATACTTTTCTTAATACACTGTATAAAACATCTCTCCCCATTCTACCTTGGCTTACTTTCACCCATTCTGCCATGTTAAAAGATGTTTACCTTGTGAAGGTGTGGGTATTATCCTGTCTTCCATCAGTCTTCAGAAGCAAGTGAACCAATTTAAGTAAACCATTCTCAAAGGAGAGTGTGACGTAATGGCTTTTAAATGCTGGAACCCATCCAACTGAAACAGCCACCCCTCACTTTGAAGGTGCCCTCTTCCTATGTTTCACTGTGCTTAGTTTTAGGGATGTGCCTTTTTATGGGAAGAAGTACCAGTCTTCTAGAGAAATATGATGTACTAAAAAAGATGTATCAATGAAGCTAAGTATGTTGTTTCACATTACAATGGCACCTTTCTTTCAAGGATTCATTTTCAACACAGGAAATTCTGTTCAATCACCCTATAAGGATATTTTTGTCTGCTGGCTTGAGAATTAAGCAGGATTAAGATTTATTTAATGACAAGACTCCTATTATAATGACAAAGTAAAGATTGTCACCATGAATTTGTAACAGTATACAGCATCTTCCTGGTACTAAATCCTTGCGTACATGGTGTATATCTCATCATTCTTAGTATTTTAATGGCTGAATGAGTTTGGCAAATTTAGAAATAACTAACAATGAATCCAGTATCTTATGGGCTGTGCAGGAGGCACAGCCCATGGTTAGGTTCATTAAGATTTGACTGAATCTCAAAATGCTCCTATCTGTTTGGTTAATAGGATTGTCTCAAAATACCCTTACCTGCCAGATCATTAGGAGAATGTTAGTTGGCAGTTAAGGGAAGTCACATATAATGCAATTAAGGCAAGGTGTGGCAGACTTGACTCATGAGGCAAGCCTATTTGCAATACCCGACTCCTTGGACCTTCTACAGAAACAATGAGAAACTGACCTAAAACTTAGATCAATCTTAGCCATGTGAGGCCATACATGGGGATTGCATCTCTGATCAAAAGATCCTATGATTAATTCTTTAAAATAAAATTATTTTATTTAAGTAGGAATTACATTTCAAAATGCATAAAAATATAATGAAAATGAAACGATCTTGACATTAAGAGCAAGTGGTTTTTCTGAAAAATTACCCAACAATGTCAGGCATGTGGTTGTCCATTGGCCGAATAATGCAAATTTTTTTACTAAGTTAGTTCACATGAGGTGCCTTGCATGTCAGCTTTGAATTACTAATACAACAAACACAGCCTAACAAGCAGCCACAACTCATGACATTCACCTGGTCTACTATCAATCACTAACAGTTGACAAAAAAACGTTATGGTGTCTTCAAGTCAATAAGCTTCAGTCTACTGTTCACTAGTTTAACAAAGAAGACGTGGATCTGAACAGAATGTTACCTTGAAAGCCGTCAGTCCACGCAGCTGTCGCCCCGTGTCATCAAGCAGGGACCTGGAGGCGGTCAGTGATTGCGTCACCTGCCAATTGTTGTTCAAGTGACAATCTCTTAAAAAAAAAAATAATAATAATAATAAAAAATAAAAAATAGCAAATATTCCACTTGAGGGATGTTTTCAATGTTTTCTTATCCTCTACGAGAACAGGAGACCACCGGGATACGCTTGCGCCTATTTGCTACTTGGAGTTTTGTAACTGCCTTTGCAACAACAACAACTAGTACCTGTCACTGCCTCCTGGGTGTTGTTGTGTCTTCCAGTCCTCCTGTAACTTGCACTTCCTTCTATTTCATATTTTTATGTGAGTAATTTTTTCTATTTTCACTTTCCTGTGGCGGAGATGGGTCCGAACTGCAGGCCGCCATTCAGTACTCAGCCAGCATGTCCCGCAGCGACGTAAACACAACAGCCGTCCTCATGTAAGGACCAAACCAATGCTCATTGTACCGTCTTGGCTCATGAAGCTGTCAATGACTCGTCCAGCCATTTCCAACAGCTAATTGCCACATGCAGTGTTAAGCTGTAGAACAACTGTTGTATGAACACAGTTCTTTGTGCAGAAAGCTATCAGGTTTTTTTACGCTTTCACATAAAAAAAAAAACTTGCAATTACATAGTTTGTTTTTACAAAGAATATTAATTCAAAGTAAGATGACGCCTATATTAGTTCGTTATATTTTTGTTACTTCTAGCTTTGTCATGTACCTAATGTAGTAAATGTAAGTACTATGTAATGAAAGAACAACAGCCATGTCAAAGAACAAACATTTATAATGGGTTTGATGTCTTTATAACAACGCGGTACAATGAAACAATCAAACATGTAGCGTCCCAAGTATAAGCTGTTTGTAAACAGCTAGTCCTTTTAATGTTAGTGTGGACAACCTGAGTTGACGAGGCTATACACAGTGTTGTGGACATGTACCACGTCTCATGGTGACTGCTCTAATGTCATGTGTCTTGACCACATGCACACAGGATATGCAATAATTAGTGATTGCAATTATTTGCAGAATCACGCTAGCGTGATTCTACACTGTCAGGTAGGTACATACAAGGAAGACCTCTCTAGCTTCCTTGGGTAGGTACGAGTATTAGCAGTGGCACACCAAGTGGAGTGGGGGGTGGAGGACGGGGACGAGCGATGAGACAGAGGGGAGCGGTTCACCCCTGTTGTGACAAATGACAGGGGATGCCATACAGACTCAACTATTTCTTTCTTCTATCACACCTTTCAGTTTCTATTATTCATATGGTCTGCAAATTGTTTGTGTTCACCAAGAATTATTCTCCCAGAACAATAATTCCCCTTAAGATGAGTAATTTTCTAAAAAAAAAAAAAAAGTTTAGTGCTTCCTATACATCCGACAAATTTATTTTTACCATGTCTCTTGATACAAGGGACAGGCCATCCTCGCCCTCACTCCTACAATTATTATCGTCGTTGTTGTTACTACTACTACTACTACTACTACTACTACTACTACTACTACTACTACTATTAAGGTAAAAGGAACTCGAAGGCGGGGAGGGTGCTCTCTGTCCTTGCAAGAGAGGTGCCTCTAGGCACTTTGTCTGTGTCAAAAATGTGAATAAGAAACGCGGTAAAAGTAGGTTAATCGTGTTGTATTAGCTCTAAAGGAATCTACAATCCCTGCTTCTACCCCTTTGGCAATCATTATTTTATACTCAAATTTGTTTAATGAGTTAATTGTATTTATTTGGTGCGTAAAATAAATTTTGGTCACTTGTCAGTTGGCGGCAGCTCTTCTCATCTAGAATTGTCAGATGGTGCCAGCAAATATCAGGCACTCATAGCTTCTTAACAAGAAAAAAAAATTCTTAACAGGTTTGACACTTCAAAATCAACACGAACCAAGAAAATCCATATTTGTCAATCACAAACAATTCTGCTAGAGCAACCAGTAAATATTCTTAAACACAGCAGTTAAGTTCCTGATGTAAGAGGAAGATTCTAGATTACTGTAATCAAAGAAAATAAAAGTCATGATATGAGTAGGGGATAAAAATCGACTCGTATACGTAATGTGAAGGTCTTACTACTCCCACGTCACCTTGCTGAGCATTCCTGCCATTTCTTACTAGATGATTTCTGCTATATAACATTTTATGCAACTGATCGATGAGTAATGAATGGAGCCCTGAACCTGGCAAGGTGATTGCGTTCGAGAGCCACGCGCTAGAAAGTTGGGGGTTCTCTGAACAAGGGGAGGCCAGTACCAGGAATCAGCCCGGACGAACACGGCGGCCACGGCGAGGTTCCACGTGTAGCATATTCATTCATAGGAGGGTAAGTGGGGGATGATGAGAGGCACTGTTTTGGCGGCATCGTGGTGAGGTGGGTGAGGCGAGGCACGGCAGCTGTGGATGGCTACCAGGAACCCGGCTGGCGGGCGGGTGGCACGGGACGTATGCCAGATTAAGCCTCTAATTGGCTCACCAAACTGACGTCAACAGTTTCACGACAAACATAATCTTGGAAGCTTTCAGTAAATACCACGCGACAACATTCTCGTCATCTTTCTATACTTATCTACAGTCTTATAACAAATAGGTACGGGTACAGTAATTGCACTACTAACGTGCTGTACTTGCTACGTACCATGACGTAAAAAAAACAAACTCTTCCCAGTATTAAACACGTCTGCATTGTATGAGAAGCAACACTTGGGCGATGAAAACATTCCTTTGATGAACTGTTCGTTTTAAAAACCAAACGTCTTTTGTAACCTTCATCCTTCTGAGTTTTCTTCTAAGAGCGCCATTATTACCTCAACCTAGAATGGAAGACTTGTCTGTAAGTCATCTTACACAGTTTTTCATGACCTTTGTGCTTGTGGGTGGTGAAGGATTATAATGTGTGGGAGATTCAAGGAACACATGCATTTTCGAGACTTGTTATTGAATCTCTTCAAACCTTATGGAATGTGACAACCTCATGATACACCCAGCTGGCAAGCCTAGATGATTAAGTGACTGACCGATTCACAGGTATGAGATCATGTGCTGCTGGGGTTTAGTTGGATGTACCATAAGCTGAGGACAGTGGCTGGTGTAACTATTGTACTGCTGTTGTGTTGACGGCAATGTGTCACACGTTGCTCGGCATTGTTCGGCATACCTTCTTGTTATCAGATGAGCCTCCAGTGAATGATCTTAATTTTAGTTTCTAACATTTATTTTTACAACCAAGAACGGTTAGCAATGATTGTTTAAAAATCAACTATGTAACTTCAAGAGGGGGAAAAAAAAAATAGTATTCACAATGTTAGGAACAAAAAACGCTTCGAAAAGTGTATGGCTGACATGTACCTCTTGTAATTCATCTTCATCGAACGACAATAAACATTTGTAGTTTAAAATTCTTAGTTTCGGGAAGTCTAGGAGAGTGGTCTTTGTGCCAGAATAAATCTGATACATTGGCAACCCAACACGTTAGAAGTTTAAATGCATCACACACTCACACACACACACACACACACACACACACACACACACACATTGTGGATTGTGTTTAGTGGCCTAGGCTGACAACCGAGAGGTTTAGCAAGACTCAAAACCTCAGATAGCTGAAAACAATCATGCCTGTCTCTATGTTCGTCTAGTAAAGAATATGCATATGGTGATGTTCGAGGTGTCACCTCGCAACCCTGTGGAGGCTGTGTGTGTGTTATGAAGTAAGATGGAATCTCAATTTTCTTGGTGAGTGTGTGTGTGTGTGTGTGTGTGTGTGTGTGTGTGTGTGTGTGTGTGTGTGTGTGTGTGTGTGTGTGTGTGTGTGTGTGTGTGTGTGTGTGTGTGTGTGTGTGTGTGTGTGTGTGTGTGTGTGTGTGTGTGGTCCTCCGAGAGCGGAAAGCAGCAATCCTTCTCCTCTGCCGGAGTGCGTGGAATTTGTGTGAGCATGAACCTCTTCTACAAGAGACCAAAAGTGCTTTGCGTCGCCCTACGAAAGGTGATAGCCAGGTGATGTTAAAAAAAAAAAAAAGAAGCTATGTGCTTGTACGTTTTGCTGGTTATTTAAAACTGAAAGTCTTTCCTCTCTAACAATAACTATGGAATGCAATAAATACTCATATTTTCAAAGGAATCGAGAAAACGAGAGGAAGCCAGCTGCAGAAATTTGGCAGCAAACACTGAGCGCAATTCTCTGGCGAACCTTGAACACTTATAGCTGCGACTCCCAGAGGTGGAACCAGAAAGTGTGGCAGACTTGTGTGTGTGTGTGTGTGTGTGTGTGTGTTTGTGTGTGTGTGTTCTTTAGCCTCTCACATATCGATCTGGCTCACGGTTCGCTACCAAGAAAACACAATTAAAAGCGAAATACCACGTGCGTAGTCACTGAACTGCAGCAGACCTAGTGGCACGAGGCTCTCCAGGTGCAGCCAACGCTCTCACACACCCAGCATCAAGCAAGACCGGCCACCGCAGACTGCCACCGTGAAGCGGACTTTAATGTCGCTATGTAATAATGAGTACACACCAATATACACCAACACGTCAGTAGAAATAAACAGAATTAAAGAAAATTCGAAGGTCTGGACTGGAAAAGCACAAATAATAATATAAAAAAGTTGGAAGCATTGAAGGATCAGGAGCCGTGCAATTCACTTTAATTAAGTGCATACCTAACTTCTGTCTTCTCCGAAAGAACCCACAACCATACCGGACAGGTAAACATCCACGCCCCAACATGGCTTCTTACTCGCTGCCACACACACACACACACACACACACACACACACACCTAATCCCAAGTTTACGGTCAACTATAATATTAATTTTCATTTATCTCTCTTTCTTTCTTTCTTCTTCTTTTCTCGTCATTGTCATTTACTCTCGTGCACAAGAATTCAATGAGCGGTTTAGTTAATAACAGTTCTGAGGCGCAATGTATCAATTGAGAGAAAATGTAATACTCGTGTTGAATCCTCTAATCACGGCGAGGTTAGCGCTCACAACTTACCCCCAGACAATATTTCAAATGAATATACAAAATAAAGGCCGTATGATTAATCGTCATCATTAGTATCATTATCTGCAGTAAAGGAAAAAAAAGAAAAAAACCCTCTAAACTTAAAGGAAACAAAATATTCTAAAAGGAAGGAAAACAAATGAGGAAAGGAAAGAAGTTATACAGTTAGGATGCACACTCGTGATTATTGCGGTGATGTGAAGGTATATAACAGTGGGCATTATATACAAAGAGTAAAGTAGGATATGTACTATAAGACTACAACAACCATATGAAGGAAGTGAAAATGTGTTCTCAGAAAGTTTTTGGTTTGACAATAAAAAAAAAAGAAAACAAAAACAAAAGATGAAACAGTCTCCATCTTTAATTGTTTAGTTTATGATAAAGGGAAATAAATCGAAATAAGACTGATAGAAAGTCAGACCAAGGTTTGATACCCGTCAGAAATAATAGAACTGTCACTTCACTTATCTCAGCACAGCACATGTATTTATTTTCACGATTAATAACAGGTTTACAAGTTACTTTAATTAATGACATTAGTGCAGAGTGTATTATATATACTCGAAAAGTTTTCCAAGAGCGATGAATGCCAATTTTATGAGTTATTTTGATTAATGACATAAATACAAAGTGCATTATTTTTAAACTTTCCTGGACCAATGAGTGAACCGGAGATGACTCATTACCATCTGAGGAGATGGCCACTCAACCCTCTCACAGCAGGACACTTTTTTTTCCCATCACCACCTACAACTCTTTAGACTCTTTTTGCTTATGCTGCAGTCTCTTGAAATATTTATGTAGCCCAGAAGAGACAAAATTAACCTCGTGTCCCTATTTTTCTTCTATACATCCATGCGAACAGACTTTACAATCCTCTGAATGCTACTAACAAGAACGACCATTGCAGATGAAAGGATAATACGTGGGGTTGGAAAGATTGACACGCGATGAATAACATAACTAATCTCTCTCTCTCTCTCTCTCTCTCTCTCTCTCTCTCTCTCTCTCTCTCTGCAGACTCTTGTTAGTTCTGCTAATTCCTATTCTCTCTCACTAATCATGTTGCTGGTGTCGAGTCAATACGAAACTCTAAAAGAAGATTAGACAAAGGCATGGAGGAGGATGATAGGTGAAAAATAGGTAGACATTCTATAAAGGTACTGCCACGTAGACCTCATGGCTTTTTGTATCTTCCCTTATTTTCTCATGTTCTGATGTTCGTACTTCTACATACAGTATTAGGGAACTTTAAGAGAAGATTAGACGGATTTATGGATGGAGATGATAGGTGGAAATGGGTGGGTATATTTCATACAGGGACTGCCACGTGTAAGCCTGGTCGCTTCTTGCAGTTTCCCTTATTTCTGATGTTCGTATGTTCTTATGTACAAAAGGCTTAGTACTCCACACTCTACGGACGAAACCCACCACACTAGAAGCATATCAAGTCCGGTGCATCACGTAACATCGGCACAGCTTCCCTAATAAAGCTCACTAAATTGTTAGACTTTATAATATTACACACTCGTACAGACTCTTTACCATCGCCAGAGCCTGAAGCAGCAACCATAACCGAGCTACAACTTACGTGCTAGACAGACAGACCTACCCTTATTTTTTATTTTTTATTTTTTATTTATTTATTTTTTCACGGGTCACTAAGCTAAGTCTGTCTGCATCTGCTTGGCAACTTTTTGAGCTTCACGATTTTTCACCTCCTCTCTGGCATCCCTGCACTCCGTCTGGCGTCTTTTGAAATCTCATCAGTCTTTTGATCCACCTGTTATGTCTCCTCATC
The DNA here is from genome assembly GCF_035594125.1 of Scylla paramamosain. Classification (NCBI taxonomy): domain Eukaryota; kingdom Metazoa; phylum Arthropoda; class Malacostraca; order Decapoda; family Portunidae; genus Scylla; species Scylla paramamosain. The sequence continues at coordinate 39,014,717 of NC_087152.1, read as the reverse complement.
TTCCTCTAGCCAAATGCCACACCTAGCTCTATTTTTGTTACCGCAAGTGTCTGAGCTCTGATTTTTTTTATATACTCCGTTTTCTATATATTGAGTTAATGTTTGTCGTTAATTCCCACCAGTGACTTTGCCATTCTATTCACCGTTGAGAGAGAGAGAGAGAGAGAGAGAGAGAGAGAGAGAGAGAGAGAGAGAGAGAGAGAGAGAGAGAGAGAGGGAGAGAGGGAGAAAGAGAGTATAAAATGATCGAGTAAAATTTGTAAGCACTCCTTGACACCAATGTTGCAAGTTATTTTCACAGACACAATCTTTACATCAAGGATTATTATTTTCGAGTAAAAAAAAACACGCCAAAGGGTTATCCTGTATTTCACACAGTTTTTATACAAGAGATCCAGACTTTGTGAATTATGTACTGAAAATTGTTTTATGATTCACAGCACTGAAGCGAAAGGGGACAGTTCCGCATGCTTGTATCCTAATAAACTGAGAGAGAGAGAGAGAGAGAGAGAGAGAGAGAGAGAGAGAGAGAGAGAGAGAGAGAGAGAGAGAGAGAGAGAGAACGCGTGTTGTGTGTCGTGAGTCGTGAGTCTGGTGGTTCTGAGGCTGGGAGTCGCGGGTCACACACACATACACACAGTATTTGGGTCGAGGTGTCGCGCAGCCTCGGGGTGTTGGCACGCGCCCTGAGGACACACAGACACACTTCCACGATCTCTAAACTTAGCAGCTTCTCGTAAATTTCGGCGTGACTAAAATATCCTCGAGGTGACGTAGGCTTCCGCACCTGATTATTACTTTTACCAGACTGTGCTGCTTCCACCCACCCGACGCCGTGCTCTTCACCTTGGACCCGCCGTGTTACTGTGAACGCAGCCCACACGCCCTTCCGGAGACACAATGCAAGGGGTCGCATATGCATACCTGACCTGCACCACCACCTCCACTATTGCGAAGATAGGTACTGGTGATGCAAAGGTGTTCACGGGTAGACAGAACACATTGACACCAAAGTCGTGGCATGCGGTGACCGTGACGCCGAACCTTGTCTCTATAAACACTGCCGTAGAAGGTCAGCACTTACGTGGGTTTATTTCTTACTCTCCTTGTGTTTCTGAAAACATGCGAGTGATTTATTTTGAAGTAAACAAAGGAACGAAATGAAGACACGGAGAGAGAGAGAGAGAGAGAGAGAGAGAGAGAGAGAGAGAGAGAGAGAGAGAGAGAGAGAGAGAGAGAGAGAGAGAGAGAGAATTTTCCTGTTTACATTTGGCCTTTTACTTTTTTCCCGCACTCCTCTCCCCGTACCGCGGCTCAAAGCGGCCGACTGTTTATTTCTCATGTTTTGTAGGCTATTAAATCAACGAGGGAGGCTCATGAGTGTGGCTGACGGCCGATGAAACGAGGAAGGAAAGAGAGGAAGAAAGGAAGGAAGTGGAACAGTTAGGACGCACTCTTGCTTTGGCGCGGGACTCGGCGGCATGAATGGTGCACAGCTTTGTGTGGAGTTCTGGGAAATGCTTGTATTTTCGAACTGTTTGTTCCACCGACACATTCCTCTACACTCGTGACTTCTTCGGCCTGTAATGAACACTAAGAACACTAGCACTAATTATTATTCAGTCTTGTATTCTTAAACGTTCTGTTCTCTAAATCACGACTGTTTTCAAGGGCTACTGAGAAGATTAGTCGCCAGTGCACCTTAGAAAACCCCTATAACTTCATTATAATTTGTTGAGAGTAGTGGGGATAAAGCGCCGACGTGTTTAACAATACAGTCCATGGTCTGAAGTCAAGTAACGTACCGAGCTCCCTTCCTCTGTGTTTAGACTTTTCCCTCAATCTTACGTCCTCTGGTGTGTTAAGAGTCTATCACGTACTGTAAGGAGCTTGTCAACGAAAAAGAAGACTTGATATCAAGAAAAGAAACGCAAAACAATGTGAGCAAGTGAAGCGTGTTACTCAACTTCTGACCACGACTCGTATGTATCATGTGTTCAGTTCCATTACTGCAGGTGAGTGTTAACTTTTGCATCAAGGAATTAGACATGAATACCACGGTGGTTTGTTTGGGATCCCCAGCCACCCAAGAATGTCAATGAGAACACGGAAATCCTCTACTTGTTCCCTAAAGAACTGGAGGAATGACGACTTGCGACCAATAAGAAAACATGGCTTTCTTAAACAATTCGTTCTCTCGTAAAGACTATTTTCAAAAGCCACAGAGAGAAATCAGATTTTCTTGGATATTTGCTGTATCGATAGTGCAGAAGTCTTGTTAGACTATCACCAGAATCATGAAGACATCCTTGAAAACCGCAATAACTTAAACTAGAGCTTGTCAAAAGTCGGGATAAGACTGAAACGGTTCAGAGTACGGAATCATAATAATAATGTACAAAGAAAACTCCTTCTTGTGATTTTAATAATTGAGCCTTGAGAGGGAAATAAATGCATTTGGCAATGCTTACTTGGAACACTCTGGTCGATTCATGAAGCACTAAGAGAAGAGGAAAACACACACACACACACACACACACACACACACACACACACACACACGTACGCAATCAAGCCAAGTACCCACAATGCGATCGGTTTTAAGTATAGACTGTCTCCTGACGCCTTCATTCAGGTCTAATATTAAGATCCGTATTCTTAAATGCATTGTTCTCTATTGAAAACTATTTTCCAAAGGCAAGAGAAGTGATCAGTCAGGTTTTCATGGATGCTTTCCTACTAATGATGCAAGATACGTGTTAAATTATCAATAGCATCATGACATCACTCTTGAAAACTTTAATAACTTCAAACTAAAGCCTGTAATAAGTTGTACAGATAAGAAGCAGGAACGTGTGAGAACATGAGTCTTTAGGTTCAGTTTTCGAGAATACTTGGCGAGGGATATGACAAACAACGCCCTTGATAATGCCACGGGCGCGATTGTAAATATAGAAAGACCAGGTCTTAAACAAAGCGTACTGCAGTGGCGGACCTACAAAGAGCTCCTGATGTCCTACGCTTCGATGCTGCGTAAAAAGAAGGAAAAATTCAGTACAGAAAGTGGCAGCTGCGAACCATCATTTCCGGACCGACCGCCGCCTTCCCCCTCCCCGCCTGACGTCACGCCACCGCCTGACTCTGACTGCCGGGTATTTTTCGTTGCTCCTTGGCAGTCCCCGCTGAAGGGTTGCCAGTTGCTATAGTTTTCCAAGATAGTGGCTCGTGTGTGTGTGTGTGTGTGTGTGTGTGTGTGTGTGTGTGTGTGTGTTTTACTTACATGATGATTGTTTTGTGATTTAAAGTGTTAATTTGAAGTACAAGATTGTTAGTCACGTATTATATGGATACTGATGTGTATAGCATAAACGTATCTTTATTTCTATATATCGATTATTTTTAGCCAATAAACTAAATAACAAACTAACCAGCCAACCAATCAACAGATAAACAAACAAACAAAATAACTAACTAGCTGTGTGTGTGTGTGTGTGTGTGTGTGTGTGTGTGTGTGTGTGTGTGTGTGTGTGTTTAAAGATCCCCGGAGTAACATGAGTAAGAGCGGAGTCGTTGGAAGGAAAGCGATCAAAGGTAAACAAGAGACAATATGCATAGTGAGCAAAGTGACTTGGCTGTCACCTTGAGACGAGATTTACTAGGAGAGGTGCGGTGCCATCCGTCCACCTGCCGAGAGAGAGAGAGAGAGAGAGAGAGAGAGAGAGAGAGAGAGAGAGAGAGAGAGAGAGAGAGAGAGAGAGAGAGAGAGAGAGAGAGAGACCAGCCACACACTTCATGACTAAGTGGCTGGTCTCTTATCTCCGTCACGTCTCGCGATTTGATTACTCAACTTGGCAAAATCGCTCCGTCAGATCGCCTTGCTGAATGCCACGCCGCTGTTCCGAGTCAAGCGTTAGTGTCTGAGTATTTTAATGTGTAGTAATTGGTTAAGAGTCTCGAATTTCGTCCGTTAACCTGAAATGAGTAGATCCCGGTAATTCTACTACTGCACAGCCGTTTGTTATTCCTCTTAATTTCCAACTAGAGTGGTACTCCTTACTTCTGTGCCATTTTGCGATCTATTCCCAATGAACTAGGAAGAATAATTGCATTTGTAGTGTCAGTCGCAGTTTTAATGATTCTATCTTTTGCCAGTTTGTCGAGACTCAATGTTTTGTTTTGTGTATGTAGCTTTGAATTTTTTTTTTTTTTACTTCATCTTGATTTTTCAAAGGTTAATTTTGTAATGCTTAAAAAATTTTCGGCTTTCATTCTGTCAAACGTTCTAATTACAGAGACCTGTTGAATGGTATATAAAAGAAAAGCTTCTGTAATACTAAATGAGGCAGTACTGAAGCTGCATAATGGTTAAGAAAAGTAATTTATTTTCCCTAGACAGAAATATAATCGACCATTTTCAGTGAGACGTCAAAATTAATAAACAAAATATGTGGCATTTTAATTCTAACCCAAGTCGACGTATATAATGTTTATGAACATAATAATTGATAATAATAATACTGAAAAACATTAAAACCATGCTTGTAATTGACAACAGAACATTTACTCATCAAAGCGTCAGCGGGTAGCCATCACATCAATCACTGTGTAGCGGATGACGATGACAGAAGACTGAGAAGATCAGATTTCCTTAATCCAGACAACAATTTCATTAAGCGTGAAACGTCAGAGTCGGCGGCTTTGCACTTTTTATCGGGGATTATGCAAAACCCATTTCAGTGAATCCGTTCCACTTCCAAGAAACAGCTATCGTAAAACACTACGCTAAGATATCAGATATCTACACTATTCACATATTCCTTCCTTGTGCGCACTGGCGGCGGAAGTATCGACATTGAAGTAACGACACTGACATCCCTTGAAAATCCGGTGTTTCTAAAATATAAATCTACAAGGGTCAGAGAATGAGAAATACACGTGACTAATACCACTTACATCCATGCACTAATAGGCTAAACATGTCGTCACTAACAGTATGACGTCTTCCTATAAGTGATCTTTTCCTGGGTTATGCTGTAGTTTTTCCTGTAACACATCCTCTTTGCACGACACCGCGGCGCCTGCTGATCAAGTGCTACTGGGCCACGTGGCTGGTGACGTCCGAGCAGTGAAAACTGGATGTGGGGGAGGGAGGGAAGAGGAGGCAAACGGTGGCGCTTCAGCAGGCGTATAAGAGAGAGAGAGAGAGAGAGAGAGAGAGAGAGAGAGAGAGAGAGAGAGAGAGAGAGAGAGAGAGAGAGAGAGAGAGAGAGAGAGAGTAGGAATGTAGTGGCAGTAAATGTTTATTTTCTTGATAATACTGAATAATACTGTAGCAACAACAATGGAAGTAGGAAAGAAAGTGGTTGTAGGATAATATGTGTTAGAGAGAGAGAGAGAGAGAGAGAGAGAGAGAGAGAGAGAGAGAGAGAGAGAGAGAGAGAGAGAGAGAGAGAGAGATTTCGGAGTCTGATGCAATAAACAATCCCATGATGGAAACAAAGGAATAGGAGTTTGCTGTGATCCAAGCAAGCACCTAACATTTAACAATACTCGTAGATCCGTTAATATAGAAGGAAAGAAACGCCAAGGAGGTCACGGTGGGGCAAAGGAAATACCTGAAGGAGTGACAAAAAAAAAAAAAAAAAAAAACTACAGGTATATTGAGGTCAAATTTACGCCCACACCTTTAGCGGACGTTCGTTAGTTGCCAGAATCCTGTGAGGTTGATCAAGCGAGGCGGGACACGGAGGGAATACATGGCCCACCCGTATGTAAACAGGAATTACCGCCACTTGAAACACTTGACTTGTATACCTCAAAGATGGGCTTGAGTAAAACAATATTGAAAGTATTGAATCTTGTATTTGTGTGTGTGTGTGTGTGTGTGTGTGTGTGTGTGTGTGTGTGTGTGTGTGTGTGTGTGTTTTATGTTTTTTCATGTTTTTAATTGTTTTTAATGTGTTTCGTACGAATGTATGAGCTATTTGTTGGACTATGCTAGTTATTGGAATTATGCTATGTCATGTGATCTGTGGCTAATAATATACTTATCTATCTGTGTGTGTGTGTGTGTGTGTGTGTGTGTGTGTGTGTGTACGCGACCCATCCTGATCACGTGCTACACTGCTGATCGTTAAGCTTCCTGCAGAGAACTCAGAACTCTTATCTATGGGTAAAGCCGAGACATTTCACACACCACACGCGCTGTCCTCTTGCTCAAGGCGGAAAGTAACGGCGTGTCTCAGAGAAAAGCTTAGGCAACGTGTGTGTGTGTGTGTGTGTGTGTGTGTGTGTGTGTGTGTGTGTAGAGATTTCTTCACCCATCTTTCAACCCAGATGTAATAAAGGTCACAAACAATCCAAATAACACTCCCATTTTTAACATGCTGCGTTATTCTTTCAAGTACTCTCACTGTCAGGAGAGTATCAAAGTAACGAACGCTGACAAAGAGCCACAAATTATTTTCATATTCCCCTGCGGATTGTCACGTCACGGGTTACAACTGATGAAGAAAGTAGTTCACGTGTATCTTCTTCAAAATGTTTCGTAAAGGAGGAGAGACGAGGAGTGTGTGGGGAGGGGAAGGATGCTGGAGATGGATCTACCAGACAAGAGAAAGAGAGGAAAACTTAAGCAAAGATTTTAAGGATGCAATTTGTCTGTATTTCTTTTTATTCCCCCTATTTTTTTGCGCCTCAAGAGAAATGTGTAAGAATATACGACCTTGAAATTTATTGGGCTTTATTTTAGGAGGATAAACCAAACCAGAGTGATGCGCAAGTTCTTTAAGAGGGAGGATCGTAAAAATGTTTGTGGTAGGCATCGTCCGTAGAGTGTCTAAGTCCCAGCCCCGTGTCGAGGTGTGTCAGCCTCTGCTCAGCTCCACGTCTTAATCCTTTCAGTGCCTGACAAATTTTCTCGCAATCATTTATAACCTTTTGACACGTGTTTTTTATGTTGCACTCTTTTAAATACTTGTGTAGCCTGAAAAGATATAGAATTAATCACATAATCTCTCTCTTTAATGGATGAGGATAAGAGAGTGTATTATACAGGGACTGCCACGTGTAGTGCTGACGGCTATTAACAGCTTCCCTTATGTTCTTATGTTCTAATTTCTCTGTGCTGGAACAAGTATTTATTTATTTATTTATTTACCTATTATATTGCTCCGAGCGTTAACAAAGGATGATCATAGTAGTCAGAGGATTAAGAGTCTGTTTCTCAGTGTTCTCATTTTGCCATATCGTTCCATGCTCACTAAGATCAGATCTGAGTTAGTGTTAGATAATTATGTCCTCATCTCATGTCTGCCCAGGGGAAGTTTAGAAATAATCACCTGTTCATTATTCTAGTCAAGGTAAGTGAGCCCTACGCCTTGCATAGATTGTGAAAGAAATAACATGCGTGTCTTTGAAATGAGTCAAGTGGTAGTTATGCCGCGTGTGAAGGCTGACAGAGGGGTAATGGTCTACTGAGTGACTAAGATACGTGGAAAAGGGTGAAAAAGGTATGAACGATCACACACACACACACACACACACACACACACACACACACACACACACACACACACAGACACACACACACACACACACACACACACACGAAGCTGAATGACTAAGTGTTGTGGGCCGAGTGACTAACCATCGCCAGCACGCATGTGTCACGTGTTCGGATTTACTGCGTTATCCGTTACATAAATGCGTCTTAAAATCCTTTCACTGCTATTGGGTCATATCCCCTTAATTAAAAAAAAACAGTGAAACATTTACTTTTTGATCCTACAACCACTTCTAAATATTATAGGAGTTAGAAATTGGCAACTCTATTATTTTTTTTTAATGCCCTTTTCTTTCCTGTAGGTGGTTGTAGGTATTTTCACATTGTGCTTTCAGTGTTTCCGATTGTTGGATATCGCAGTGAAAGTGTCTACCTTTCTAGCTGCGAACTGAAAACCTGTATTAGATTTATTTTCAGGTAACTGTATGCACGTTTGCAATTGTTTGATATTTTCAAAGTTACAGCGAAGAATAAATGATGAGTAAATAAAGATTTGGAACGTTAGAGGCATCGCAGATTTACAGCATCATGGTGCAGATTGCGTCGCGGAGTGTGGGATGTGCTTCAACAGGGAAGTGCCTCGGGATGGTGAAACTTCGTGGTAAGATTGTGAAATGAAAACGTTACGTATCTTAAAAAAAAAAAAAAAGCAAATTAATCTCTTCTCGAAATTATATTCCTTAATTTCAAGGAATGAATGAAAGAGGGAAGGAACGAAAGAGAGAGAAGGAAAAAAAAAAATACAGAGGAAAGAAAAAAGATAAAATGAAAACAATATGCAGCGGACTTAACCTTTTAGATTCGTGTCAGGAAAATGTGTGAACCCCATACAAATTCCTCCTTTTGATGCAATGCTTTCCACACATATACTCTTATTAACGTCAGAAGCAAGGCCTTGCTATCTATAGTTTGTGCATAAGCCTCATCATTCTCAATTTTGTCATTGTAAAATAAAGATGAACAGTGCAATCTTATTTTTCACAGAAACGGTTGCTCTGCTCAAACGTGAATGCTTCCTGGGAAACCGTGGACGTAGTGTGAAGCGCCGGCTTATTTTTATTTCTGCAGAGAAAAGCTTGGATTTGGTCGCGTTTGATCGTGAGTGGTTTTCTTTTTTGCAATGAGAATAAGAACTAAGAAAATGACTTAGGAGAATTAATCAGGTTAACATCTGTGAGACGGGAAGATTAATGAACAATCACTCGTCATCCACTCAGCCTCGTCCTTTTCAATAAATGATAGCAAGTCATGGTTTCAGGGAGGTGTGATTCTCTTGTGCTATGGCAAGTGAGTAAAGCTTAAAGAATCCTCGTCACGTCCATAATTACTTTGCATTGGTTTGCTTAAATTTAGTGAGGTATATACTGCATATACATACACTTTTAGTGAGAGAGAGAAAAAAAAAAGAAGTTTTGGTATGATTCTAAAAAACAAACAAAACTTTTAAACTGGGTATTTATTTAGTGTTGAAAGAGTTCTTGGCAATGCGGGACTGTGTGTTGTAGTCAGGGTTCAGGGCAGTGAGGTAAGCCCGGGAGGAGAGAAAGGAAGTCAAGGAGAAATTCTGAAGAAGACAAAGTGAGGGATCGTGAATAGCAGTGAGAGTTGGGCTTGGTGAGGGGCGTGATGTAAAGGCGGCCATGACTTGCACCTTCCTCGCTTGAAGGATCCGAGGCGGTGGTCATTCTCCTCGGGGTGATGTCATGCGCGGCGGCTTGGCATGACGGAAGGGGCATCCTGAGGAAATGCTTGGTAGGGAACATCGCATCCCTATACATGTACTGGATGAGAGAGTGATGTGTACGAGATGTGGTCACACAAAGCAAGGACTGTCTGAACCCTGGACCTGACGTACTGGAAGACCCTCATCACAGTGTCCACACCAGCCTTCCTGAGTCACCACACGGCCAGTGGACATGAATGAAGCACTTGGTGATGACGCACACAGGCAGCACTGCAGACGCGACGGTGATCCGTGCATTCAGAGTAAACAGGCTCGTGAAAGGATAATCAATGATGTGTGTATTTAGCAAATCATCAAAACCCACAAGAAGATCGTTTTTTTTTTCCTGCTAATCCCGCCGGTGGGAGGAGGGCAGGAGGACGGCGGGTGCGCGGTCATGTTCCAGGAGGGATAGACATTTTATCCACGAGGTGAGACCATTCAGGCAATTCCTCACCTCTCTCTTTCCTCTGCTTTCCTTTACGTTCAACACACGTAAGTTTGTAAACGCATTTAGGGCCACATGCAGCACTGCCATGCACCTCCAGTTCATATGAAAGTCTGAAGCAAAGTCTTAAAATAATTTGTTAATTGAAGTTTCAGACGTGTGAGGCGCCCGTCGCAGTCGCCGCGCCGCCGCCGCCCACTCGGCAGGAAAGGTCATAGCCCCGGCGGGCCGGCGTCGGACTCGCCTCGCCACCGCTCGTACCCCTCCCCCCAACATTCCCCAAGGCGAAGACCAAAAAGCTTTCTCACATGGATTTTTCTTCCGAAATGTCGGTGTGTCCACAGTCAGAATCCTAACTGTTGTCAGGAATACTGGCGCACACTGCAGCTGTTTGTTTGGAAGACAGCGGCATGCACGAGTATCATTCACTCACTCATTACCTCGCAGAACACACACACACACATACACACATGAACAAACAAACATACGTGCACACACACACAACAAAATAAAACTTGAGCGGTAAACCACAAGAGTCAATTAGTATGATGAAGCAATAAATAACAAGCTGAATAGTTGAACACATGCATAATGAACATTAATATAAAACCAGTACAGTCAACTTTGAGGCTTGGGTGGATTGTGGGGGGGGGTGGGGAGGGCTGG
>NC_087152.1:38981816-38999316 GCF_035594125.1 Scylla paramamosain | reverse complement strand
ACCTTTCCTTCATGGACAAAGGAAATTAACTGTTATGCGTAATATGCAGCAGTATATCCTTATTGAATATAGCGGTAGTGTTAAAGGTAACCTAGAAAGTACTTGTTCTTGCATTGCCTATTATAAAAGAATACCAGTATGACAAGACCTTGGTCAGAGCCTGTTAAAAGCATGCTTCTTTCTCTGGACCAATAAGGATCTTGTATGTATGCATTAATTGCACTGTTATGTAAACCAGTATCATTTCGGCCAACAAAACTATTTAACTTACTAACTAGCACGTTTTGCTCTCAACATATGCACGGGGAAAGTATATAGCAGGTATTGTGTGTGTGTGTGTGTGTGTGTGTGTGTGTGGGCGACATAATTTACACTATGTGGAGTGTATTGGAGCATCAATATAAAGATCTACAGAAGTTCTTGCAAATCTGAATCGGTATTGAGTTTTTTCTTTTTTCTTTCTAACGCGAGGAGATGATTGGGAAAAATGCAAAAAAGAAAGACAGACAGACAGACAGACAGACAGACAGGCAGAAAGAAAGGAAGCCACTATTTCGCCGCTCACGAAGAAAAGCTAACCACAGAAGAGAGTCCAAAACGTAAAGCCAGTTTAATCTAGGAGTGCTGAGCGGGTCCTGCCTCTCCCACCCAGTGCTACCAAGGGAAGAAGCAGCGGGGAAGGGAGTGAGGGAAGACATTTCCGCTGATACCTCCTGATTTTAAGCACATTATGTAGTGGAGAATATTAGTCAGGTAAGAGAACAATGTGTATGTATGTACGAATGTGTAAATGCATTATTTTATGTGAAGAGGAGACAGACTAAGCCACAAAAATGTAAGGGAAAGAATAACTTAAAAAAAAAGAAAGAAAAAGAGATAAACAAAGAAAAGCAAAAGAGAAAAATCACAATTAAAGACAAAAGTTAGTTTCAGAATATGTCCATCTATCTGTCTGTCTGTCTGCATGTAAGTGTGTATGTACGTATGTAAAAAATTACTACGCTTAAAAAGATATATATAAGTGTATGTCTATGTGAAGATAGATGAATGCAACCCATCTGTGAGACACGGGCATGCAGAATATGAATCTTTGCATCTCCTGCGCATAACGGGAGCAAACTAGAGGAGGCAAGGAGGGAGGGCGCAACATCTCTTCTCTCTGAAACAAGGACATACAGAAAAAGTGTCTCTGTAAATTACGGGAGCAGAGTCTAGAGGAGGTAAGGAGGGAGGGTACAGCATCTCTCCTCCGGGAACCTGCACCTAACTTCCCACGAAGGACAAAGGCAGGTACTGGATTTTTTTTTACTACATATTTCTTGTTTTTGTCTTGTTGATCTTGTTTCCTAATAGCAACTGATAAGTGGAAGACGAGTCAGCCTGCATTGACAGGTCTTTGTGTGTACGTGTGTATGTACGTATGTATGTATGTATGTATGCGTACGCTATGTATGTACTCGTATGTACGCTTTGTGTTGGTAAACTAGCCTTTCGGAATCTTTTTCTTGTTCTTTTGTGTGCATGTCTTTCTGACTGTACGTCTGTATCTAGTAACTATATTTATGTACTACCTAGAGAAAGAAAGATTCACGTATTCGAGACTACGGAGGCAGTGAGACGTCCTACTTGGTTACAAGAGAAGCCCCTCGAGGGTGTGCTGTAGAGACTGAACAATAAGCAGCAGATAGAGCTAAAACCATATACTGAAATACCTCTGCACAACACCTCCACTACTTTCAAAAGGGTGTTTGAGGGTGTTTATACGATTTTAGTGACAGATTAACAAGATTTCTACATTATCAACTGGACGAACACTCTTAAGAACCCTGCTAATCAACTCTGTGGCCTTTGAAAATAGTCGTGGTGAGAGAGCAAAGCGTTTCAGGATAGAGGGCCTAGATGACACGCACATCGGGGAGTGGCGAAGCTGGAGGGACTCGAGGTGGGGAGACGAGAGTGGGAAACTGAGCGAACCGAATTGGACCACACGACCGGCAGACACCTGGCGAGAGAGAGAGAGAGAGAGAGAGAGAGAGAGAGAGAGAGAGAGAGAGAGAGAGAGAGAGAGAGAGAATTTTTTCCTTCACTGTTCTTGTGATGAGGATAATGAGGATGATGATTATGATGTATTTTCCTGGTAAACTCCACCAACTCATGTTTTTATTTATTTATTTTTTTTCCTATAGCTGGAAACACGCGAAGGTAATTATCTTTTTTTCCTGTTTAGATCATCATTTACTTTTCCCTCGTACAGTCTGTATTTAAGTATTTTCCATAAAAAAATAAGAAAAATAAAAGATAAATTAAATGAAATCAAATAGCAATGTAAAGAATGACATCCTAACATATTGCAAGACTCTTCTTTCATTTTAATATACGAGAGCGTCACTTATTTATGGAACTATGACTAAATTTATTATATCTGAGCATCTCTTGTATTTGTGATTTAATAAACTGTACAGCATGACACCACCGCATATTCTTGATAAGCATTCCATATCCTGTACTGTCGCTACGCCTCATATTCGTAAACATTTCAGAGCTTTACCTTGAATACTTTAACAAGATGCAGTAGATATTATTAGGATCTTCTGTACTGTCGCTACGCCTCATATTCGTAAACATTTCATTGCTTAACCTTGAATATTTTAACAAGATGCGGTAGATATTATTAGGATTTTCTGTACTGTCGCTACGCCTCATATTCGTAAATATTTCAGAGCTTTACCTTGAATACTTTAACAAGATGCAGTAGATATTATTAGGATTTTCAAGGGTGTTTGTGGGATTCTATTTATAGTTCAACAAGGATTTTGCATCAGTAGCGGAAAAAATACCGATGAAAACCGGACTAATCATCTCTGTGACCTTTGAAAACAGACCTGGTGAGAGAGTAAAACGTTCAAGGATACAGGTCTGGACATACATAAGAAAAGTTAAATGACCTACACTTTGCAATCCCTGCACAGAAAACTCCTAACTAGCTAGGTCCACCTGAACATAAATTTGTATAATCTTCTCTTAACTCTTTGCATGCTAATAACAATATGACACTTATTTGAGGAGAATAAACATAGACAACTTAGCAGAAAAATCATATAACTGGATTCTCTGTACATACTTGCACACTTCACCGCCTCAATTTCTCTCTTAGGAACTCCTCTTTTTCTCAGACACCAGAGCACTACCTCCCCTGGTGCCCTGTCATATGCCTTCTCAAGACCAACAGATCCACAGAACTACAGGCGCTAAACTAAGCTCAACCACTCCTATTACTGTTAGTGGTACCTTTCAAATTTATACTCTAAAATACGCGCCAGGCTGTTTAATTAAAATCGAGGATAAACCACAGCATTCAAAGGATAAAAGCGCCTTCTTGACTGTACTAACGATCTAATAACTTAGTTTATATCTGTCATCTACTATCTTTACGTGGCATTTATTACGTCGTCCAACAGTCCTCTTATCAGACATTCTATTTGTCAAAAGGATATCACTTCAAAACCTAATTATTCCCGTCAGTTTGGGATCCGAATTTTTCCTGGAAGTTCGAGGAAATAACAGTCCCAGGAAAGTGATGAAAATTTACCGCGTGACATTCTAGGGAGAGGGGGTTAATAATGACTGTGGTGTTAAGTCTCCTTCAAAAATTGTAGATTAAGTTTCATGTCGTGTGAGTGTTGTGTTTGTTTTCCTTCTGATAAGCACACTCAGCTACTCCGCGCCGGCTAGTGAGAACTGGTAATATCTGGGTCTCTAGTATATTAGCATTTCACTGCTAATTGAACCATCTTTCCTTAATTACTAACCACTCTGAGACATCGTTTATTGTTTCACAGCCACCTCTAAACATTGTACTGACTATAAATTGCGAAACATATATTTCTTAAGCTCTTCTTTTTTATAGATGCTTATAAGAGTCCATGCAAAGCTTTTATTGTGAATTATTTCAGGTGATAGCGAAAAGGTTGACATGTCCTTTTGCTGTTATCATTAAGACATAATCAAACCTATCTTCAACCCTTTAATTGCTATGGTTGTTCTTCGCTAACCTTCCTAGCACTGTGATAATTGTGTACGAGTATATGAAGACACAAGAGAGAAAAAGGAGAAAACAGGAGGTTAATTTTGTCGTTTTACGCTACACAAATATTTACGAGAGCTTAGCATAACAATAGTGTCTAAAAAAGATGTAATTTTTCAAGGGAGAAAATTTGTCTAGCAGAGAAAGGGTTAACATCGCCACCCATATAGTCTACTTTTCCTGTATTGCTAGTGTCATTTTCACTACTTGCCACCATCATTAACACCAGCAGGTACGGGCGAGGTCAGAAGTCTGGAAACGTTCTGCATTTATTGCCGTTCAGTTCAATTGTTGGTGTTGAGTGTAGCCTTTGTGTCGGCACTTCTTGATTTCTTCTTGGTCTGTTTTTCAGTTTGTTATACCATTCCACTGTTGCTCTCTGTTTTTCCTCCGCATTGTCTTAGTTTCCTGCACTAGTTTTTCATTAAATAGCACTTCTCCAATTACGTTGTTTTCCTCCTGTATATATAGTCTTTGTAACTGTATTAATTCTATTCTGAGATCTGCATAACCTGTACATTGTGTTGTCATTTTGCACAGTCTTGAGTCCTCTGATCTCCTGACTGCCTCCTTACAAAACCTGACAATTACTGGATTCTTGGTTGATCACATAAGTTAAGTTGAAGGAAAACTTTACACAATGGGAGGGAGTTCGGTGTATCAGTCGAGTTCTGATCGTGACTGTACGTACATTATCAAGGGATGGCCTCATAAGCACTGACTCACTGATGAAAGACATGACTAATATCAATATCATCGAAAAATTCTACTACTCATACTTCAAAAACAACTTTTTATTTGATGGTCTCTTTTTTTCTGATGATCTCTTTTTTTCTTTCTTTTTTTTTTCTTTTTTACCTGTCAAAGAGATCAATTTAAGGTAAGAAACTGATAAATAAATCAATAATAAAAACTTGCTCACAATCTCGTTCCCTAAAAAAGAAATTGAAGTTGGTAGGTCTGGAATCAGTGTGACACCAAAAGTAAATGATCCACGCACGACCCGGTGAATGTCTGAGGAGATTATTCAGTCCGTATCCGTGAACTAAATAAGAACATATGAAAATAAGTGAAGCTGCAAAGAAGCCGTCAGATCTACACGTGGTAATCAGAAATACTGATATATTTCCCACAAATGATGATTTTATCTATTATTCAAGAGATATTTATTAAAAGAATGGCTACCTTCTACTCCTACCTATTTACATAATTCATCTCCTAAAACTGTTAATCATATACAATACGAACACAATGACATCGCACCCATAACAAGCAACATCTAATCTGAACAAAACATAGAAAACTCAAAGGTAATCACTGACATTTTCTTGCACAACAAGATAACTAATTGATATCACGCTCATCACATGCAACACGTGATCCGTAAAAAAAAACAAAAAAGAACAAAGAGAGAGAAAAAAAAAAAAATCACAGGTAGTCAGCGACATTTTCCAATACTTATTAAAGATTCACTGATATTACGTTCATCATATGCGACATTTGATTTACGTAAGAGAAAAACAATGCAAGCTTAATCATAGTAATATATTCTGTCACAACAAGATGCAGTGGCGGAGATCTTGGCGACGAATACGTGGTCTTCACCCTCAGGACGAGCACACCTCCTCCCCCGCTACACAGACTCCGTATATTACATAGTCGAGTCCTTTCACTTAACCCTTTCATTGCAATACAGAACAATCAACAACACCAGATGTAATGCATGAGATTTTTATAAGCATACCCAGGAAAGGAGGGATTAAAAAGAATGGATTTTGCAATTTCTACCCAGTTTAAAGATTGCAGATTGCAAGTAAAGATGTCTCAGAGTGATTAGTAATTAAGGAAAGATGTACCAAATAGCAGTCAAAGGGTTAGTGCCGTGAGTGAATACATTGCAGGATTTCCTTCAGTCTGTCTGCACTCAGGCTTATAAATAGATAGTGAATAGCATAATTTGTCTGTATTTTAGTTTAAACGGCATGATTATTTTACGATTATTATTATTGTTATTATTATTTTTTTTGCTTATAGTCTTTCTTTTGTGTGTGCTGATGCTTCATGATTTGTCTCATCAATGACGACTTTAGACGAATTACGTGGTACTGTTATATTGACATGTTTTTTTTTTGTTCATTCTACATTTATTAGTATATTTGTAATATGAATTAGTCATGTTCTCTATCTCTCGTTTTTCATCTTACGATTCTTTTTTATTGTTAGAAAGATTAAGGCCATTATTATTATTATTGTTCTTCTTCTTCTTCTTCTTCTTCTTCTTCTTCTTCTTCTTCTTCTTCTTCTTCTTCTTCTTCTTATTATTATTATTATTATTATCATTATTATTATTATCATTAGTTATTATCATTGTTGTTGTTATTATTATTATTATTATTATTATTATTATTATTATTATTATTATTATTATTATTATTATTATTATTATTATTATTATTATTATTAATATTATTATTGTTAGTAGTAGTAGTAGCAGTAGTAGTAGTAGTAACATCATCATCATCATCATCGTTGTTGTTGTTGTTGTTGTTGTTGTTGTTGTTGTTATTATTATAATTACCATCATCATCATCATCATCATTATAACTACTTTTATATTTCAATAATACTTTCATAATCCTCGTTATTATTGGCATGTCACGATCGTTCCACAGAGAGAGAGAGAGAGAGAGAGAGAGAGAGAGAGAGAGAGAGAGAGAGAGAGAGAGAGAGAGAGAGAGAGAGAGAGAGAGAGAGTCAAACAATACAAAGAAGCATGGATGATAACGAAGAGAGAAAGAGTACAGATCCTTCTTTCCTAGTGGTGTTGTGAGAGCCTTCCTCACTCACAACACTACCAGACGTCACCAACTACTTGGAAACAAATAAAACCAAGAGAGTTCGTTGTTACGCGGAAATTCCCAACATTCTCTTCCTCTGCCCCTCTCCTCGCCTCACATTGCCCCGCCCCGACAGTCCCACGCCACCCCGCCGCCCCCCTTCCTCCCCGCTCGCTACCCGGAAGGGGGAGGAGAGGGGACGGCCCGCATCCCCACCTTCTCCTACCTGCTGTCTGCCTCTCTGCTAGTTACTCTTCCCCGATCATGCCGCCACACCTCCTGCCTCCCACTCCGCCATTATTCTAGGTTGCTATCATGCCACTTCGCTCTCACGCCATCTTGGTATCATGATATTTTGCAGTTACATTATCTATCTGTCACACCACTTAGCTATGACATCATCTATCATTTCACTTTACTATTACGTCATCAAATTATAATAACATTTCGCTATTACGTCATCTCTTATACCACCTCGCTCTTACGCCATCCAGTTATTATTTCACCTCACTATCAAGTCATGCATTCATCATTCCATCTCATTCCCCTCCACGATCATACCACATCTTTATACCACGACACCACTGATCATCCTGTCACTATATACCATTTCAGTGAGTGTATAAAAGAACAACAGGGAAGCTACAAGAGATCATCATGTCTACACGTGGCAGTCCCTGTGTAAAACGCGGTCCTGGCTGTATCTACTAACTATCCCTGTCCCTATCACTGTGTACTAGTCTTTGAAAGCTCCACAGTGACTAAACACTTACAGCCTGATTACCGAGTCTATGCCAGTCATCCACCAATCTACTTGAAAACCAATTTCTTCTTATCTCTTCTGAGAATCTAACGTTATCAATCTTGGCCATGTTATTTCTAGTCCTATCCTGACTACGAGCTTCCAAATAATGAATCCACGTGACTGGTTAAAAAAGGGAGGGTGAGAGAAGGAGAAAGCTGGAGACAAAAGGAGCGGGGGAAGACCAAAGAGAAAGTTTATGAATGCACTGAAGGAAAACATGTTGGTGATTGGTGTAAAAGCAAATGTGGAAGATAGAGACACGTATTCTTAAACACTTTATTTTCTCCTTATAACTATTTCTAAAGGCCACAGAAGTGATTAGACGGACTCTCAAGACTATTTACCCATTGACGATGCAAAATCTTCGTTAAACTATCCCTCGAATCATAAAAAAAACAAAAACATCCGTGTAAGCCGCCATAACTTTCACTAAAGCTTATTGAATGAAGTCAAGGGAAAATGCCGAAACGTATGAAGATTCAGTTCTGAGTAAGGTAGAGACTGGTAATCCACTGTGGCGACCTCTGTTGTGAGCAGCGAAAAAAAAAAAGAGAATGCTTGTAGGGTTTTTCTGAAGAGGGAGTGGCAGCAGTAGGAAAGTCTGACACAAACACACTGTCTATCAAGATCCAGCGTGGTGTGTGATGGTGTTTGCTGGTTGGCCACACAGGTGTTGATCCGAGACAAAAGTGAATAAGGCTCAGGTGTGCTTATGTCCATACACACCTGCCGGTCTCTCTGTAGATGTACATACACAGAGAAGTTGTGTGTGTGTGTGTGTGTGTGTGTGTGTGTGTGTGTGTGTGTGTGTGTGTGTGTGTGTGTGTGTGTGTGTATTCCCGCAGGCATGGGCAAGAGCGAGTCTGTTATTTTTAAGAAAGGAGATAAGAAAGAAAACAGGGATGTGTAGAGCGTATCGTGACACTCAGACTTATTACTAACATGGCAAAGTTAAAGAAAATTAAATCACTCGTAGTTAGTGTTTGCTGATTTCGCTAAGGCTTATGACATTGTTCCCAGACAAAAACTGTTCATGGTTTGTAATGAAGTGGTTGGGATGTGGAGCGGTAATGCTGGCGGGGGAGGTGGCCATGTACTGAGTGTGACAGTGTCTGCTCTATTGACATTCTCACAGGGGATTACGCAAGGCTCTCCTACCTTTTGCTTACTATTTATTATTTTTCAATGTGTTAATTAAAAGTCTCAAAGCGAAATGTAGACCAGAGTGATTCATTGAGTGGTTACAAATATTGATGTTCATGGGTGATACAGTTATACTATCAACGAGTATAGGGAGTAGGGAACGAGTAGGGAAAACATGTATACAAAACTGGAATTATTGCACGACTATTGTAGAGAGTATGGGATGAAGGTGAACAGCGAGAAGACCAAGTTTTTTTTTTTTCTGTAATTAATGGTGATGAAAGTGATTTTGAGCCGTTCCATGTGGACGAGATGTTTATTACGTATTGTGCCAGCTACATTATTTAGGTTCATCGTTTACGTGTGACGGCTCATTCTCTTCAGCAATCAAGCTACACGCCAAAAAACAAGATGCGCCACGTGCCTAAGTTTATATAATTCCTAAAGAAAAATAACGACATTCCTTTTATAGTAAAGAGGCGGGTGTTCGACGCAGCACTAATGTCATCACTCGTGTATGGCTGTGAGTCATGGCTGGATGCTGACATGAAGCCCGTGGTCAAGCTGTACAACTGGACCCTGAAGAAGCTGTTAGGTGTGAGAAAAACTTCTCTCAATGTGATATGTTATGTTGAGTCAGACCACCCGCCGCTACTTGATCTCGTAAATCAAACAATGTAAATTTCTCAGAAAAATGTGTTGTGAGAGGTCATACATGGATGGTGATCCACTTTCTTTTGCAATAAGAAAAGTTATGGCGGCAGATACACATGTAGGAGAGATCGTGGGTGACATGATAACAAAAGATGTGCCAGATATGTCTGTGTTGTTAGAGAAAGCTAGAAATCGTGCAGGTGTGGCTTTGCAGGTGTGGTAACATCCAGACAGAGAGACACGTGGCAGAAAAATGTCACCACACAACACCTCAGAGAGCATTTGAAATCTTATTTATGATATAATTTGTAGAGTAATCTATGATATTCTGCAAATATATAAGTAAGATGTGTGTTAAGTGTTTTTATATGTCTCATGTGTTTAGTAGTTTTTATATTTCATGTGTTTAGTGTTTTTATGTTTCATGTTTTTAATGTGTGTGTGTGTGTGTGTGTGTGTGTGTGTGTGTGTGTGTGTGTGTGTGTGTGTGTGTGTGTGTGAGAGAGAGAGAGAGAGAGAGAGAGAGAGAGAGAGAGAGAGAGAGAGAGAGAGAGAGAGAGAGAGAGAGAGAGAGAGAGAGAGAGAGAGAGAATATGGGATTACTTTTGATTCAGGAGGAACACCAAAGAATGACATTTACGAGCACGTTCAACCTATTACTTGAGTTCATTACGGCGCTGTGAAAGTGCCAGCCGCAGATCACACCACACTTCATAATGCTATTAAAGTTCTCTTGAACATGTATTAGAAGATTGTTTTTCTTCTTTTTTGTGTTAACCCTTTCACTGGTATTTGACACATCTTTAATTGTTAATCACTCTGAGACATCTTTTTCTGATCCTACAACCATCTCAAAAAGTTGTACTGGTTAGAAACTGCAAAATCTATTCTTTTTATTCTCCTCTTTCTTGTACGTAGATGCCTATAAATATTCCATACATTGCTTTTAGTGAAGTGAATTGTTGTATATCACAGTGGAAATCCAAGTCCGAGTCCGACCAAGGGCACAGAAATGAAACAAAAGAATAAATCAATCAGTTGTTTAAAAAAAAAAGCCGCTTATATAATGCCGCTCCCTGAAGAGTTGATTCATCGAGCTGGTGCGGTGTCTTGACAGATACTGTACTCCTCTGCACACACATTCTTATACAGGGGGTCAAATTAACTGATGGTATTAGTCGTTATCTTAAGCAGAACTAACTAAGCCGCTGATACTGATGCTACTGCTGCTGCTGCTGCTGATTATTATTATTATTATTATTATTATTATTATTATTATTATTACTATTATTATTATTATTATTATTATTATTATTATTATTATTATTATTATTATTATTATTATCGGGCGTCACTATGAATATAAATAAATTTCATACGTGCTGTCAATTGTTATTATTATTATTATTATTATTATTATTATTATTATTATTATTATTATTATTATTATTATTATTATTGTAGTAGTAGTAGTAGTAGTAGCTAATATTATCTTTTATGATATTTTTCTTATCGACGCTCTCGAGCAGCAACACACGAAAGAGAGAGTGATACACATATTTTTATTTATTTTCTTATAAAATGCGACTGAAGAAGCAATTATTTTTTATTTTTATTTCCGGTAGTTATGAGGTTTAAAAGGGAAGAGTATGAAGTGACAGTTCTTGTGAAGTATTGCGTTATACTAATGGCAACCTTAAATTATCCGTGAAAAAGAAGGAAATAATCACAGTACAGAAAAAAAATTTCATATAGCAGCATAAAAAATAATGGCTGCAAATAGACGAATAGATACATTAAAGTAACTAAAATATATTGATAGAAAATTGAGTTAATTAGTAAATAGATAAATAACTTGATAAATATGCCAGGAAATAAATAAATACAAAGCAACGAAGCAGAAAATGAAGTAAAGAAATACAAAGAAAAGTGGAAGCGAAACAAAACAAAACGTTGACGCAGCTGAACATCCTTCTCAAACATCCTTTGTCGTGAGTCTAGACTTGCACTGAAAGCAGGAAATCATTGTTTGTCGACCAGATCCCGGGTGGAAATAAGCCGTTCACTTAATTTCAAAAAAACAAGGAAACCAAAATAATACTCAATATCACAGAAACGTCAAAAAAGCACCGCGACACTGGCATGATTGCAAGACAAACAGATTTCCTTGGTTTTCTCTGGAGTGGTCCCGTTAGGGTCGCCATGGCGGGTCACTCGCCTACACCTTAATGTGGGTGGTGTTCTCAACCGTTTAGGAGTCAAATCTAAACTTATGACAGGCTTAAGTGGGAAGTTATTGGGGTTTTCAAGGGCGTTTTATGATGTTTTGATTCTGCTGATAATTTAACAAGTATTGCGTATCACTGACAAGAGAAAAAAAAAAAAGCCTCTGATTGAAGTGATAACAATTGTGACAACAATTGTGCATTATGAACAGCGACTAAAAACATGAATATGATTCTGATGATAGTTTAGCAAGGATTGCGCATCAGTGACTGGAAAAAAAAAAAAAAAAACGAAGAGAACTACACGAATTATCTCTGCAGCCTTTGAAAAGTCGTGATGGAAGAACAAAGCGTTTCAGAATACTGGCCAGATCTGACTGCGTCGTCTTCTGTTACCTGTATCACCTGCATGTCTTCCCACACTGCTTAAGTAACTTCATGTAAAGGCAAGTAAAAATGCACTGCTTACAAGAACATATATATTTATTCTCTCTTTTGCAACTGCTTTTCGATGAGAGTGTTCGATGGAGTGAGTGGGGTTGGTGTGAGGCGGAATGCTGGGTGTGATCAGGCGGGTGAGTGAGGTATCCAGCGAGAAAGCGAAGGTGGCAGGAGTGGAAATGGTGTGGGGCGGAATGCTGGGTGTGATCGGGGGAGTGAGTCATCCAGGGAAGGAGCGAAGGTGGCTGGAGCAGGTTACTTGACTTGTCCGCTACTCAACTTATTACTTCAAGACACTTTTTCTCTTAATCTCAGACGATATTCTTGACTACACTTTGGGGACCGGTACCTTCAGCTAAAAAAAAAAAAAAAAAAAAATTCTTTAGCCTTTTTTGTTGCCTTATACTAGAGCCCCTCTAACGTAAAACAAAGGCATCCGGGAGGATAAAGGCGTGTCTGAAGTGACTAAGCTTTTTAACGCTATGGTCATCTTTTGTAAATATTCAGAGCGCTTTAAGGAACTATTTGCAAAGACACACCCAAAAATGAGAGAATCAGAAGTCAATTTTATCTTCTCTAGGCTGCGAAACTTTAATTATTTTATTTATTTATTTTTTAATGTAAAAGGGGCACTGGTCAAGGGCAACAAAGAGAGCGAGAGAGAGAGAGAGAGACAGAGAGAGAAAAGGCCCACTGAGGTACCAGTCCCAAAAGAAAAGTCAAAAAGGATCATCCAGAATTGGAGGATGTCTTGGAATTTCCCTCTTGAAAGAGTTCAAGTCACAGGAAGAAGAAAATACAGAAGTAGGCAGGGAATTCTAGAAATTTACCAGAAAAAAAAATGGGATGAATGCTTAAGAATACTGTTTAACTCTTGCATTACATAGCTGGACGGAAAGGAGGTGAGAAAAACTAGAAAGTCTTGTGCAGTGAGGCTGTGGGAGGAAGAGAGGCATACAGTTTGCAAGATCAGAAGAGCAGTTAGCGTGAAAATAGCAGAAGAAGATAGCAAGAGATATAATACTGCGGCGATGAGAGACTGAAGACAGTCAGTTACTTGTATGAGACATGCAAACCTGTGTCCACTCATCCTCCCTATCCAGAAATTTATCTAATCTTCTAAAGTTCCACATGAACTAGGCACCTACTATTGAATTACATCGCATATTCTCAGGCAAGAAACATGCAAGGTACGTACACTCATAATTCTCAGGAGCCAAGCTGCCTCGCCTTGTTTCGTTGATCAGCCGAATCTTGCACACTTCTAAACCAAAGCTATTTTTCGTTTACCATCGACGATTTTATATTCGGATCAAAATTTAATAATGTTTGAGAATTTTCGGCCAAAATTTGTTGAGGGCCGTCACCAACAGCATCGTTATCCTTGAATCGCATCGTTATCATGGAAACTCATCATTATCGTTATCGTGGAAACTCGCGTCGTTATTGTGGAAACTCACATCGTATCGTTATCGTGGAAACTCGCATCGCATCGTTATCATGGAGTCGCATCTTTATCGTGGAAACTGGAATCACATCGTTACCGTAGAAACTATCATCGCATCTTCATCGTGGAAACTCGCATCGCATCGTTATCGTGGAAACTCTCATCGTTATCTTCGTTACGCGCATCGTAATCATCGTTCGTTTCGTTATCGTAATATCAATTTTGTTATCGATGAATTACTCAGTTATCATTATTTTGGCTTACGTACACATAATTCTTAAATAATAATAAATCCAGTAGTGTAGATCCTATATGATGAAAAGTCCAGCAAGATTAGATACCTTTTTCTAACATATACAATTTCAGGAGATGTAGTGCAAACTTTCCCACATCAATGAGAAATGGTGTTAAAATTTCTCAGCACTTTCCTATGCTCGTTCTTTGTTGACATTCAGAACACTACATTGTTTGCTTGAATACTAAGGATAAAGGCGAATAGAAGGGTAATTTTTCCTTTCTAAGCTGCAGAATTGTTGAAGGTACTGTAGTTGAAAATTAAAGATTTCTAAAAGTTAGAAGTGATTATGAGGATTTAATTGTAGAGTAGTGAAAAATTTCAACTTTCATATGTCATTTAAAAGACGCACTGAGAGCCTTTTCAGTGGCGTTGTAATGTAATTGTAGTAATGTTCCTTGCCTTGCATTCAAAACGTCACAAAACACTAGGGGAAAGAAACACGGCACAAGACAACCTCACTAAGATGTTTTCCGCCACTGCTCTGTGAACGCGATATTCTGAAGGATATTTTTATAATGCGTCCGAGCGACTTTTTATTCTTTTATATTTGTCTTCAAGTATGCTTTTGATTTCGATGCTATTCAAGCTGATTCATTTTACCTATCTATTTATTTATTTTTTTTCTCCCGCGTGCATTTTATGACCATGTTTCTCTTTAGAATTGTGTTACAGATGACATTACTACAGGAACTGCCACGTGTAAGCTTACTGGCTTCTGACAGCTTGCCTTATGTGTATGGTTCCTATATTCTTATGCGCTGGCAAATGTATACCTCGACTCTTTGTCCCTTAATGATTGGCAATGGAAATGTGGTCCATGCTTGTAATAAAATCTATCTGTCCATCGATCCATCCATCTATCTATCTGTCCACCTATCTATCTATCTATCTATCTATTATCTATCTATCTATCTATCAATGTATCTATCTGTCTATCTATCTATCTACGTACCTAACTACCTGTCTGCCTACCAACCTATCTGGTTGTTTTATCTACTTATCTACTTGTTTACCTCCTCCCTCGGTCCATCAGTCCACCAAACACAGAAGTGTTCTCGGATACACAACTATCCTGTTGGACTGCTCTCGGACTGACCTCGGAAACAAACAAACAAACAAACAAACAAACATCACTACTTAGAATTCATTATTTCTTATTAAGGTCTGTAAGGAGCTTTTATGTAGAAACACAAACCCACTCTATTTCCAGAAAGGTCTGTTCATCAAGCCTGCTTCAGTCCTCGTCACTTACTGTTTGTCCATCGTTCTTTCTCTTATTTATCTGTTTTCTTGCGTTTCAGTTTGTTTATTTATGTCTTTGTCTATCTATTTGTTTGTCTTTTACGTTTTTTTTTTTCTAGTCTGTTTTCAGTCTGTCTGCCTGTTTGTTTTTCTATCTGTCTCTCCGTCTCTCCATCTGTTTGCCTGTTTGTCTTTTACTGTGTTTCCCTTTCAGTATTTATCTGTCTGTCTTTCTACTTGTTTGTCTCTGTCTATTTGTCTTCTTATCTATCCATCCCTACACACACACACACACACACACACACACACACACACACCAGCAAACACTTCACTCACTCCCACACACAAAAGACACAAGTTCCTCTTATTCTTGGAGCCATGCGAATGGAAACCTGAGCCGCCTCGGTCGACTGTTGCACAGGATAAAATATCACGCGATTCATACTCATGTGCTATTTTTAGATCATGTAAGTGTTGGTCGAGGAGAACAGCATGTGTAAACCGATTTCACGCCCTGTCCAGCTGCGTGTAGTTATTATATAGTGTTGTACAGCACCCCACACCCACCAAGCCAGCCAGCCAGCCAGCCACCCAGCCAGCCAGCCAGCGCCATGCAACAGCGACGGTGATGTTCCAAGTAAAGAATTTTCAACTTAAGTCAGCGAGAAGGACACGCAAAGCTTTAGTTGAGGTCATTATACGATTATAAAAAAAAAAAAAGAGAGAAAGAGAGAGAGAGAGAGAAAGAAAAAAATAAACATAAGATAGATATATTTTTCCCTCTCAGGACAAAACATGACTGATGAAAAAAGGTACATAATGAAACGTGTTGGTCATTATGCATCACTAGTAGTAAGGTGATGTAAATATAACCGTGGTCTTCAGGTGAAATAGAAACTAAGGGATGTTGCTTAAAATATTCGTCTCTACTGAATACCTGACGAGTTGGGGGCTGAGGTTTATGGGTGCAAGCGGTTAATTCATTGTTCAGTGACACTGACTGCATTTTAACATGAGGCGTGATTTACCAAAGTTGATGATGATGGCAGTGGTGGTGGTGGTGGTGGTGGTAGTTATTGTAGCGGTAGGAGTAATAATAACAACAAGAACAATAACAGCATCAGTGATAAAAACTATAATAATCAAGCTATTATTAATAACAACGACAACAGCAACAACAGCAACAACAACGTTAATAATAATAATAATAATAATATAACAATAGTAACACAAATATATTCTTCGGGTGTTCGGCTGGCGGTGGTGGTTGTGGTGGTGGTGTTTCCAAAGTGGTGTCCCCTGTGGCGGGAGTGAGCAGGGCGGGAGGCGGGTGCGGTCCCCTGGCAGGCTGACGGCAGTGTGATCTTGACCTTTGATATCACAGGTCCAAAATTACGGCGCGGCTTCAGGATACACGTGTATGTGTCACTCTACAAGGGCAGTGACGACATTTAAACACTTTCAGGTTGGAAAGCAGGGAAGAAGAAGTTTCAGGGAGTTTGAGTGAAGGGAAGCGTGAAGGGCAGTACTACGAATGAACCGAGCTTGTTGTGCAGGAGTCGTGTGTAATCTGTAGTATCTGGACGTGAGGAGTAACCCAAGGAACACAGTGACTGGCATAAAACGGTCTGGCAAACAGCCCATCACCCGAGGCAAGCAGCGCAGCACCACGCAGATCAGATTCCTGGTGAAAATGACAATCCTTTGTGCGGCAGCGTGCAATCTCGCCTCCCGGGGCATGGCGGTGACCGGGCTGCCAGTGGGGGCGATGCACAGCTTCCCACGTAAAAAAAGAACACCAGTCAGTGAGTGCAGAGCGAGCCCGTGCACCCCGAGCAGCACAGACACTTATTGCCCCTAATAATGCAGGATCTTATGCGTGGCCAACTAAGCCACGACAAAAAACAAAAAAATCACGTGTCATCTCAGAAGCAACAAAAATGGAATATGAAGAACAGGCTTTCTGAAAATAGACTCAATGGAGTATCATGAACCCGACGGCATCGTTTGGCATGAAGGTCAGGCCAGAGATGAGGCAGGGCGAGAGTGGGCGGGAAAATCCGGTTGTTGGGTACCACTTGGAGGCTGGCCGTGCTCACCCCGCTTCTTGCCAGCAGCGTGAGGGGCCCTCCGTCGAGAGAATGAAGCAGCGACGCGGCAGGAAGGCCAGGCACTGTGTGAATCTGACCCTAAAGGATCTCTGACATGAAGATGGTTTTGTGTGAATCCTGTTCATCTCACTAATGCAAAAGTTAGCCAATATCTTCTCTCTTTCATCTTTTTCACAGGTAAGCTCTGGAAATATCTACCAATTTCTGTTTCCC
>NC_087152.1:38961816-38976816 GCF_035594125.1 Scylla paramamosain | reverse complement strand
TGAAAAGTGTTGTTTTGTTGTTTACGATGTCTTTAGCAGCCAAGGGGTGGACACTTCCTGCTACAGCTTAGTCATTCTCGGGAAGCTACATCCACGGGTGGGTGGTGAGGGGATGCTGAAAATGTTCTAATAACCCTCCCCTTGTCCCCTCTACTCGTTTGTTTTCGTGTATCGATAACAGAGTGAAGTCACGGCCTGCACTCTAAAGACAACCCTTCTTACACTGCACACAGCCACTCTAAAGACAAGCCTTCTTACACTGCACACAGCAAACATCTACACACTCCTACTACCAAAACTATATTCATGATAGATTATAACAAGAGGGCAGGAACTCCTCATCCAGGACGGAAATCAAATTCTAGGCCAAGGTGTCTTTATAATTCCTCTTGACTTCTCTATATTGGCATCAACAACCTTCGCACTCTTAGATAAAAGTTTCGGGTTGTGGATTATCACCTCACCTACAAACCTCACCTTATTTCCTACATTGAATTCCACGTGTCTGAGATCACCGACAACAGACACTTTTCCGTTTCCCTCTTACTTTCTCTACCCTCATTTTCAAACCATAGAGCTGGCTGTTGCGTCTGTGTGCACAACAATATAATTTTGTTTTCGTGTCCACTCTCTTGAGTCTTCTGAGCCTGTGACTAAGACTTCACTGTCGCTCACTAAGGTTGCTGTCAAATCTGATCACACTCGATCTTCCGACATAGGAAGGTAGCGTTGAGTCTGTTCAGCACACACGTGACCTGCTTACCGCTCACTTCCCTCTTCCCTTGACTTGTATTACAGTAACTATCCAGATTTGTTTACGAAATGAAGGAATGTTTTCTACCGATCCTGGTGACGTACTGAGATTAATTCAACTTGTGCGCAAGTGAAAAGAAAAAAGAAAAGAAAAGCGTTTGTGGAGAAAAGAGTGGGTGACACAGCGGACAGATGTGAGTGTCGCAAACGGACTGGTTACTTAATTGTTGCCTGTGGACTGACAAGATGGGAGAGTGAGACAGATGGAGAGATAGTGTGGATTTGAAGGTTGGCGAAAAACTTGTAGTGAAGGAGTATTTAAGAAAGTGTGAAAAGTTGTGTGTGGGAACAGTGGTTGGTAAGCATGGTGAGATGGATGGTGAGATAAGAGAGAGTTGTGAAAGGTAAGCAGAATATGGGATCACTTGCAAGAGTCATGGAAAAAACGTGACTGGACAGGGAAAGGTGGAGGGTCTGCCGCGGTCACCCCCTTGGGGACTGACTGTCTGGACCTTATCAGTTGGTTCTTCTACGTGTAGCCTGTCTTAATAATTTTAACTACTGATTTCTCACTCGCCTTGCATTCATGAATAGGTAATAAACATATTTTATAGTTATTTCTATATTATAAGGCGAGAACAACCCAGCGCCATTTTGGATCCTTATCGTCGACTGTTGATGCTGTTTCCCGAATGATCCGGGGAACAACCCAACGTCCGGGAGTGGGACGGTAGGCACGCCAGCGTCCCACCGTGTAGGAAGATCAGCGGTGCAGTGCTGGTATGGTAGGAACTTAAATCCGTCTGTGTTGTGCACTTTTTACCCAGTTCCTCCGACTATGTAAAATCCTTTGACTTTTTGACTTCCAGTGTGGAGCACATTCTCATTCACATCCCCCTTGTTGCAATCTTCATATGCCCGACGTTCTCGACCTTTTCCTAACCTCAAATCCTTCAGCACATCCTGTCACACTGTTCTCTTTTTTTTGGTTTCTCCGATCACAATCTTATTCCCGTATCCTCTTCCATCGTTCCGCTACTGCCTCTCGACCCACCACGTGAAGGTGGTTCTGGGACTACACGTCTGCAAAGTGAGAGGCCCCGAGACTGTATAATTCTGATTTTTCCCTGAAGTGACCATTGCTTCCGTGTGATATACCCCTCTCTCCATGCAGAGCGTATAACAGGGGTGACTGTTTCTGGCATGGAGGCATACATATTTTTCACATACTTTCTCTAATCCCAAAGTTTATAAACTTTCGTTTAACTCAGCTGGCTCTATTTCTGTCTTGGATATGTACATTAGTCTTTCATCTCTGGAAACTTATGCTCTAAATATATCTGCCCGGAATCATGCCAGATCTATTCTCCAACTTGTCAAAAACTCTATCAATAAGAGATGTCGAGACCTAACTGGTTCATATTCTCCTCGTGAGAATCTTTCCCTCCTCTCTTCCATCCAGGTGCATCACTGCCATCTCTGTTTCTAAAGCAGAATTCTTCTTTCAGATTCTTGACGACAACTCCAAACTAGAGGACTAACCTTGTTTCTCATTCACGTTTGCCCTAATCTAGAAATACTCCGTTATGGTGCTTCTATGCCCTCTCTGGCTTTGATTCTCAGAAGGTCTATGACAATGATGGCTTCCCTCCTATTGTTTTCCATAACTGTGCTTTCGTGCTCGCTCCTTGCCTGGTCAAGCATTTATATCACTGTCTATCTACATCCACATTTTTTACTTATTGGAAGTTTGCTACATTCAACCTGTTTCTAAGAAACCGCTCCATTCCTTTAAACTACCGACTTGAAGCTTTGATTTCCTATCTTTTCAAAGCTTTCGAGTCTACTCTCAACAGAAAGATTCTGAAACACATATCCGCTCACAACCTTCTCTCAGTATTTTTCTGTAAAAAAACGATACATTGGTCATCGTCTAGGTTTCCTTACTGAATCTTGTTCATCCTATCATTGATTTTGGTGAAACCTTTGCTATTGCCTTGGACATTTCAGGAGCTTTTGATAAAGACTGGCAAACATTGTTAATTTCTTATCTATCACACATATGGAGAGATTCAACTCACACAGCCCTCTTAAACAGTGTGGAGTCATAAGTCGTCTCATCGATTTCTCCCCACTGACAAACTGTCTTGATTTTCTCACTCATCACCGCAGTGTTACATTTCCTACTCATTTCCACCGTTACTTTCATGGTTCTGCTCTTCGGAACATTCCAAGTGGATGTCTCCCCTACTGTGGCCTCTCTGCACAAGACTTTGTACCTCACCCTTATACTGTGCACCTTACTGACGCAAGTCACTCGTAAGTCAGTGTCTTTACTCTTCCGTCCCCCTTACATGTAAACTCTGGAAATCCCTTCACGTCTTTTTTTCCTTCTTACGACTTGCTATTACAAAAAAAAAAAAAAAGGAGTATTAAAGCACCAAAGAAACTAAGTTAGCCATCTCTCTTGCTTCTCCTATGGGAACGTCATTGTAAGCGGGTCTTTTCATCCATTTTTCCCTCGGCTGGTCTCTTTGGCATATAAAAAATAAAAGTCTAATTAGCAAATATGTAAGTAAGTAAATAAGTAACTACATAAGTAAGTAGGTAAATAAGTTGGCTGTTTATTAACTTATATGCTTATTTATTTAGTTACTTAATCAGTTTGTTAGTGTGCTAGTGCTGTTGTCTAATATCAATTGTATACACTTCTGTCTACACTATCCGCCAGATTACATTACACTGTTAGATTTGTTACACTATTTTGTCCTCAACACATTTCATTATGTTCTTACTTTTTTTTGTACCTAAGAACAGAAGAACGTAAGAATGCAATAATACAGAAAGCCAGCTGACCCGCATCAGTTTTCTTTTCTTTTCCTATTTACTCTACTTTTTGTACTTAGTGTAATAATTCCTTTCTATTCTTTCAGAGTTCGTTTGCTTGCAGCGTAACTGTGGATATTTTCTTTTTGCAGTACTTCTTGAGATTTGTAATTCTCAACTGAACGTTAAATGTATGTTGCGTTGGATATTTGTCTATCTATTTATTTATCTTTCTGTCTGTCAGTCTATCTACTTATCTATCCATCTATCTATCCCCCTATGTGTATATCTATCTGTCTATCTATCCATCCATCTATCTATCTATAATGCTTTTCTTACACACTTTTCATGCTTTCAACACAATAATAAAAAAAAAAAAACTACACCACTCCTCCCACTGATATCATCACCACCACCATTATCATCACCACTATTACTGCTACTATTGCTACTACTACCACCACCACTAGGCCACAGTCACAGTATACGTATGTCTAGTTCACGTGTACAAGTGTCACTCCCCCGTAACCTCGACACACCCTGTTCTGTGGTACTGTTGTTGTCGCTCCCGTCATACCCAGCCGCACCCAAGCCAACTTCCGAGTATACGTGAGTCTCCTGTTTACGTTTTCTTTAACTTGATACAGTACGTAACTAGTTCATAAGATACCCCCCCTCACACACACACACACTCACGTACACACACACACACACACACACACACACACACACACACACACACACACCCATTAGGTCAAAGACACAACACAATACTGAATTACCTCGTTCCAGGAATATATTTCAACCTCTTGGCTTACGGGAACAATAACGTCAGGGGAAGGACAGACAGAGGGGTGATGAGGCAAAGGAAGGAAGGAAAGGCTGATGGTATAGCCAGGTTCTGAGGACAAGGGAACGGTGAGGAAAGGTGGGGAAAGGTGGGAAGGGAGTGACTGTGAAACGTGAAATGGCTAGCAGGAAAAGGAGGAAAAGAAAAAAAAAAAAAGAGAGGTGGAAGTAATGAAGAGAAGAAGGATGTGATAATCTTTTCCTGATGTGTGCGTGTGTGTGTGTGTGTGTGTGTGTGTGTGTGTGTGTGTGTGTGTGTGTGTGTGTGTGTGTGTTTGTGTGTAAGTTGTTGATTAGAGTTAATGGATGAAATGACTCACAGTGACTCATTTAAGCAGTGTGAACGTGAGTCTCTCGTGTGGCGAGGATGAGGAAAGCTACTGTATGTATGAACGTATGTATGTATGAATGAAATGCTGAGTGGTTCCTTTCTGGTGATGATTTGTGTTGCAAGGCAGGATGGTGTGGTGTCATCTTCTTTCTGTATGTGTGTGTGTGTGTGTGTGTGTGTGTGTGTGTGTGTGTGTGTGTGTGTGTGTGTGTGTGTGTGTGTGTGTGTGTGTGTGTGTGTGTGTGTGTGTATGTGTGTGTGTGTGTGTGTGTGTGTGTGTGTGTGTGTGTGTGTGTGTGTGTGTGTGTGTGTGTGTGTGTGTGTGTGTGTGTGTAAAGAATCGAGCACTAGGTGTCAACACAGTGGTTTATTCTCGGTAGCAATGTAACTCCCTGACTTTCCTGAAACGTGTGTGTGTGTGTGTGTGTGTGTGTGTGTGTGTGTGTGTGTGTGTGTGTGTGTGTGTGTGTGTGTGTGTGTGTGTGTGTGTGCGTAAGTCTGTATCCTGGACGACCTAAAACTGTCTGCTGAAATGGAGTGAATAAAGCAGATGGGCTGTCATCTGTCCCCAACATGCGCCAAGATAAATTTGATCCACATTGTCATTTTCCACTGGGGCTTTGGGGAGACAAAATTCCTATTCGAATATGTGATTTTCAACATCCTTTAAGCAATGATCATGAAAGATTAATTTTTTAGACACTGGACAGCTCTGTAGCACCCCTAATCGTGCATGCAGATGGAAGGTCAGTGATGCAAATCGTTCACTTCGGGATCAAGTCACAGGGCACGAAGCAAAAGGAAGCAGGCGTGGCGCGTAAGGCTGCACAAGTCCCGTATATTACTACACTATTGAGCAAATTGATTTATATATATATATATACTTCCTGAAAGGCCACCGGGTGTGCAGCGTAGTGGTTGAAATGGTTACCGCTTTTAAGTGAAGTGGTGTGGACTCCTTCAGTGCTCCATAAGTATGTAATATTTCAGTAACATCTTGTGACTTTGCTGGTGATGCTGGTGACATTAAAAGTTATACTAATAAATTCTGTTCAGAGAAACTTAACACTTGAAAATTTCTAGTAATGCTCTCCGAATGTTAAACGTACGAAGTTACATGTTAACTGTGTTATATATTTACTGCATGCGCATGATATTCAAACACAAACAAAAGTATATACATAATGGATGAATGCATAGACACGCAGCACACAGACTCATGCATAGCAATGGACGGACGTGTGGGCAGTAATACATATACAGATGCATGAAGAATTGCAAGTGACCTTATCTGTTCCTGGGAGCGGCCGCCCCTTCCGCCTCGCCTATCGCGGTAATTATCGCGGCCCCACGTGGCACTGATGGCCGGGCGCCGCTCACCCCCGCCCACCGCGCCGCCACCCCACACCCCAGCCAATCCACTCCTCCACCGTATCATTTCGCTTCACCTCAGGGTCGATAAAACACCAGCGTGTCCAGGAAAACAACGGTGCGAGCGAAAACGTAAAGATAATCACCTTTTTTAAAATGTGAGTTGAACTATACAGCAGATGTTTAAACCCAAGGCGCCAGGTTCATCCGATGCAAGTCACCGCGGCGATGATGTGGCGGATCTGATTCTCAGTAGTCACCTCGAGGTATTGTGCGATTCTGTTATCTCGAGGCTTTGCTGGCCGCGTGACTAATGATAACGAGAAAAGAGTGGGGCACGGGGGAGATAATGGCGCTGTGGAGGGCGGGAGGAGACAGGGTGGTGAGAGAGAGAGAGAGAGAGAGAGAGAGAGAGAGAGAGAGAGAGAGAGAGAGAGAGAGAGAGAGAGAGAGAGAGAGAGAGAGAGAGAGGAGTATATAGTTTAATCTTTATGGCTTTCACGTGTGCAGTGAGAAGACTGGATGAATGTGTACGTATATGACTGGTAAATTTTTACTGTTTAGAGGATGAGAGGAAGGGGGGAGATGAGAGAGAGAGAGAGAGAGAGAGAGAGAGAGAGAGAGAGAGAGAGAGAGAGAGAGAGAGAGAGAGAGAGAGGTGGAGGTAGTTCAATTTTTATGGCTTGCATGAGTGGAGTGAATAGACTGGATAAATATGAAGACGATGATTGCAGACTAAATTTTGAGTTCTCAGAGGATGCCTTGTGTAGGTTAAGTGGCCATTTGCAGTTTCATTATTTACTCATGTTCATATGTTGTGTGTGCAATGCTGCTGCCACAGGATGCGTCGCTGTCTCCTGGAAGAGCTGATTAGAGCTGAGCTACTAGAATTGGTCTCATTAGTGGTGTTAATACGCGTTGTGCCTCGGAACTTGATCAGCAACCCTGTTTGAATATATTTTTGTTTAGTTTTTATACAACAGCAATTAATTGGACTTTCTTTCTTATATATTTTTTTTTCTAGTTCTCAGTCAATCTATTTTAAACAAAAAGATGAAGGAAAAAAAATAACTTAATTCTTGCTGTGCCATATAAGACGGTGAATTGCAAGCTTACATTTATATAGATCACGTTCAAAGAAGAATACATAAAAAAAAAAATATATTAAGTGTTCGTGGAATTGTGATGAATATTTACTCTGGGCGAAACAGAAATACAGCGACGTAGGCAATTTTGACATTAATACACCAACTAATACCCGAATGAAAACGTACCAAGCATTCGAGAAGTTCAAATTAATAACCAGAACATGAATCTTTTTCCCGATTTTTTTTTTCTCCAGTGAAGCAGAAAATACAGCGAGGCCATCATAAGAGGAAGCCTTTGAACAGCCTCATGTGAGGATAAAAATATTACAGATTATTTTCCTCCTTGTTACTGCAGATTGTCCCACTTCCTCTCTTGTCTGTAGTAAGGGTGATGACCTGGCGCTGCTCATCAATTAGCTTCATTCATCATTAGGAACATTAGTGAAGCTAGTCTGATACCCGTCCTTCATTTATACGGCAGGTAGGGAAAAAAGGGAACGAGAAGAGAGGAAAAAACTTGAGATTATGCACCATATTCTGAAACACTTCTGCGCCGCACATCTGCTACATTTAAAAGGTTCTACTTGAAGCTACACGGGTTTATAAGGGCGTTTTTACGGTTCTAGTGACATATTAACAAGATTTCTACATTATTGAAAGGAGAAACAGTCTTGAGAACCTGGCCAATCAACCCTGTGGCTTTTAAAAACAGTCGTGGTGGGAGAGCAAAGCGTTTGTGAATACACGGTTTTTTAAGGGAGTTTTTACGGTTCTAGTGAGAGATTAACAAGATTTCTACATTATCAAAAGGAAAAACAGTCTTGATAACCTGGCTAATCATCCCTGTGGTTTTTTAAAATGATCGTGGTGGGAGAGCAAAAGCGTTTGTGAATACACGGTTTTTTTTTTAAGGGAGTTTTTACGGTTCTAGTGAGAGATTAACAAGATTTCTATATTATTAAAAGGAAAAACAGTCTTGATAACCTGGCTAATCATCCCTGTGGTTTTTTAAAATGGTCGTGGTGGGAGAGCAAAGCATTTATGAATATGGTCTTAAAATATAATAGTGATACAATAACCCAAGCTATCCCTAACACTGTTTCTAGTGAGGCGTGATGGGAGAGGGTGTGAAGGCTGGAGGGCAAATGTACAAAGTCAGATTTTCAATGTTAGGTTAGGCTAGGTTAGGCTTGCTTCATGACCTTTGCTGTTTTCTCTATGGCTGTGCACTTAGACACATACATATCCATTCAGTAACACGTATTATTCAGTGTCCAGTGTTAAGTGTTCAGTGTTGTTAGGATGTTTCATGAATTTCGTTGTCTCGTGTACCTTGTATGGAGTTCTTCGGTACATATTGATAGTATGGGTGTTGCAATTGATATACATGAAATTATATATACACCAACACGTATTATTCAATGTTCAGTGTTTTTTTTTTTTTTTTTTTATAAGTTCTGGTGTTTCCTGGGCCCTGTATAGTGTCCTTCGGTTCATATTGATAGAATGACTGCTTTAATTGAAGTGCGTAAAGTTAATCATACACAAACACGTATTATTCAATTATCAGGTTAAATGTTTACTTCCGTGGGTTGTTTCGGAAATGTTCTCCCCTGTATGGCTGCGTCTCTTGGCTCGTCTTTTAGGTATGACTACTATGCTGCACCACAAGAGCATCAAGACACCTAAAAGCTAACTAGTCCATTTTCTTCTTTTTACTCTTTTTTTTTCTTTTTTAACTTGAGAGCAGCAAGTTCAGAGGTCAACTTATTTTTTCTCTCACCCTCTTTTGTATCCTTGATCATCTTGAACATGCAGGAAATAAAAACAAAAATCTTTATCAGTAAACAAGGCCACCACCACCACCACCACCACCACCACCACCTTTTCCCATCACAACCATTTCCACCAACATTTGCATTATCTCCTTTTTCCTTGCTTGCACTTTTCCATGCTTATCTCCCTCTTCTTAAAAGCTCTTGTCGGTGATAATCCAGTGCAGAGAATGTAACCTTTACCGGGAGCACGAGGGCTGCTGTGATTATTTTTATTACTATTTTCCACGAAAGAGTTAGTGATTAATCTGCTTTTTTCCCCTTAGTAATTAGATAACCTGCTAACCCTCTTAGTTGCACGACATTATCAGTTTCAACCCTTTCCGTACACCATTAAAATATATAGTTAAGTTTAAGATGATATTTTTTTATGGATAGGGAGTTGAAAAATGATGAACTCTGGTTACAATTAAAAACTGCTCACACCTCAAGTTTTCAGCACAAATTATCCAGTCACTCTCACTTACCTTCTCCCACACTCAATTTTTACCATTACGCGTTTACTTACTCCATTTTGAATAACTGTGGACGATGCTTTCATGGTTAGGGAGCTAAAGATCATTCACAACCTTTATGTTTTTTTTGTTTTTTTTTTTTATCCCCTGACCATGAAGAGTATCATCCACAGTTGGTGAAAAAAAAAAAAAAATTCGAGTAAATAAATATTTCAGTGACAGGAGATGATTTTTCACTCCTTCACCATGAAAAATATTGTCGATAGTTAATCAAATTGGAGTCAAGAAGCATATAGTGGCTGTGAATGAGTAGCCAGAGCTCATGATTTTTAACTATTATATGTTCGTTTACTCAAACCTAACTGTGGAATTATATAAAGTCTAGAAATCGTCTTAATACTGAACGAGATAATGGCACAACTACCCTCCTTCTTCCTTCTTGCGTCACTAACACTGCAAAGAAATACATACACACGCGTATATAAATGCCAGACAGCATGTTCCCTACTTCTATTCATGTTCAATTTAATGCATTAGCAGATTAACGATCAGGCTTGATATTCAGCGGCGTAACACTTCCTGCACTCTGCTTCACTCACGAGATTA
Organism: Scylla paramamosain; assembly: GCF_035594125.1. Classification (NCBI taxonomy): domain Eukaryota; kingdom Metazoa; phylum Arthropoda; class Malacostraca; order Decapoda; family Portunidae; genus Scylla; species Scylla paramamosain. The sequence continues at coordinate 38,966,702 of NC_087152.1, read as the reverse complement.
ACTTGCGTAATACCTAGAGTGGAAGATGACAACAATGCGAATACCTGTCCAGTATTGAAGTACTGGGATATTGGTATTGTGTGAGCTGTGAGGTGCGTAAGTACAGGAGCATCGGGACTTCGTGACTAAATTGACGTCTTTCTTTGAACTCTTATTTATAGCTTTTTATTTATTTATTTATTTTGGGAGAGGAGGAAGCGGCAAAGCAACTCTTCATTTTTTCTTTTTTTCTTTCTCCCCTTTATTTTATAGAGGAGTATAGAGGTGCCTCTATAAATAAAATGTCATTTTTTTAAGTCTTCTCTCGTTTTATTATTTTTTAATTTTTTATTTTTTTTTATCTGGAACAACAAGTAAGTCTTCATTTACTTATTTATTTATATTTTTCTCTGTCTCATTTTTATACCTTTAGCCACCGTAAAAATATCCCTTTATCAACGCAAACCTTTGTTGCATTGGAAGTTTTGCAACACAGATAAGAATTGTTGAAATCATAATACTGAACATTATTATAAATACTATAAAGAGACCGTTGTTTATAGTCTTCACGTAAGCCACGATTCACTTACCTTATACAACGTGCGGTACGTACCAGCAGAAGGTGTTAAGATACGTAGATACATTTCAAATAACAAACCATATTTGAGCTAACCTTTCACTGCCGTGGTCGTCCTTTGTTAACATTCAGACTTCTGGAAAAAGAAAAAGAAAAAAAAATGTTATTAGCATAGGCACAAAGGAAGAGACGAAAAAAGCGAAAAAGAGAGAACAGGAAGTTATTTTTGTCTTCTCCAGGCTACAAAACTATTTAAGAGATTGTAGTGCGAAAATAAGCGATGATGATGATAATAATGATGATGCTGGTGCTGACGATGACGGTGATAATGATACAGATGATGAAGATAATGATAGTGACGACGGTGAATTATCAGTACGTATTGCAAATGTCAGATGCTCGATGGTGAAGATAAGAGTAAAAATTAACATGCAAATTAAGAGAAACTGCTATCAAGTATTGTTGAGAATTGGTATAATCGCTTCGTTCCGATAACTGTTGCGGCGCCACCAGTGTTGCTCATTCATGCTGCGCCTTCACCCAATGCACGCCCGTCCCGCCACTCACCTCATCGCTAACTGGTACACTTCACGTCACTTCTCGTCATGTCTTGTATTATATTTCCTTTGAATTCATGTGCATTAAATTTCATTACTTTATATATTGTTTTCAGGAATTTTCGTGTATTTTTCCTTTATTACTATATTCTATAATTCATATTTCATTATTCTAAAAAGTTCAGGTTTGATTTTTCTTTATTTCTCGTGTATTTGATTTTTTTTTCTTTTTACATTTTGTTTTTAGAGATTTCCTTGTTTCTCTTCCCTCATTTTGCTACGTGTTATTTTATTTCACACTCTTTATAATTTTCTATATTTCATCTTATTTTCTTTATTTTCTTTGATTTCGTGTTTTTCTTTTTTTTATTTCATGAGGATTCATCATTTCGTATATTATATTTCAGGGATTTTCTTTTTTCTTCGCTCATTTTTCTGAGTTTTCTTCTTACCATTTTTGTTACACTTCATATCTCAATTTATTTTATTTTCCTTTGATTTCATGTTCTTTTTGTTTCACGTGCATTTCATTACATTATATATATATATATATATATATATATATATATATATATATATATATATATATATATATATATATATATATATATATATATATATATATATATATATATATATATATATATATATATATATATATATATAAGGTAATGAAATGCACGTGAAATTAAAAAATAAATAAATAAAATAAATAAAATAACACGAAGCAAGATAAAAAAAAAAAAAAAGAAAGAAACATCAAGTGTTAAAAGTGTTAAGAAGTGTGAACTGAAACCGCTCTGCGCAAAATGAAGAAAGAAAGAGACACGAGAAATTCTACAAAAATAAATAAATAAATAATATATATATATATATATATATATATATATATATATATATATATATATATATATATATATATATATATATATATATATATATATATATATATATATATATATATATATATATATATATATATATATATATATATATATATATTATTTATTTATTTATTTTTGTAGAATTTCTCGTGTCTCTTTCTTTCTTCATTTTGCGCAGAGCGGTTTCAGTTCACACTTCTTAACACTTTTAACACTTGATGTTTCTTTTTCTTTTTTTTTTTTATCTTGCTTCGTGTTATTTTATTTATTTTATTTATTTATTTTTTAATTTCACGTGCATTTCATTACCTTATATACCCTTGAAGATTTTCGTGTCTCTCTTTCCTGGTTTTGTTAAAGGTATTTATTTTCTTGGTTTATAATTCTTACATTTCCTATTATTCATGTCCTCCCTTTTTTCCCCCTTATTTCACGTCCATTATATTTCATTAATTTATATATGATTAAAAAAAAAAAAAATCATGGCTTTCTTCCCTCATTTTGCTGAGTGCTATTTTAATTCACACCTCTACCCATATTTTATACATCATATATGAATTTCTATTTCTTATTTTCTTCGATGTCGTGATTTTTTTTTGTTACTGACCATCACCGTCACAAATATCCGGTGACGCGTGAGTGTGGAGTATGACGGTTTGAGTGACGTTCTTCCGCCCTAAAAGTGGACAACGTAGTGTATTAAATGTGGAACCTCAGACCATTCAACACAAGAAATGACTTCCAGACTTCACCCAATCATCTACTATAGTTAGTCACAAAAAACGCATATAAAATACAAGTGTGCTGGATAAGTAACTCGATTATTTGAAACTCTTATAACAAAAATACCACCTCTGACTTGATAAACTTCTTTTTCAACATCTAGGATATGATGAAATGAAAAACCGTTGCGCTGAAAAGGCTAAACCGTTACTACGAAGTCAAGTCAGCAGCACTGCACAGCGTTGCTCAGCTCTGTGAAGCGGCGGTGAGTGACTTCCCGCACAGAGGTGACGAGCGGTGTGTTGCGTCAGGATGCGATGCGGATGTACACTTTGTTCAACAGAGAGATTTCTTCTATATTCCTTCCTTTCATTCTGTGTGACGGTACTAGCTAATTGATTGATTCAGCCAGCAGCATTGGTCCTGCGCCCCTTCTCGCAAATAGCATGTAACTCGTTTTGACGAGATGTACACGGTTGTTCTTGTTGCAACATACAAAACTCGACATAGTGAAGAGCACTATATATATTAAACAAATAACTAGGGGACTATGTTATCTAAGTCCTTGGTAAATGTAGGTTCTGCCACAATCTCTTTCCTTGAACGTAACCTGAGCGTAGTGAGACGAAATACCTATTTGAAGGACATTTTTTCTTGTCATAATGCGTCTTATGAGACAGCAATACTTCGGTCTTGAATTAGCTATAATTTCTTCTCTCTCTCTCTCTCTCTCTCTCTCTCTCTCTCTCTCTCTCTCTCTCTCTCTCTCTCTCTCTCTCTCTCTCTCTGTGTGTGTGTGTGTGTGTGTGTGTGTGTGTGTGTGTGTGTGTGTGTGTGTGTGTGTGTGTGTGCAGCCAAGCCGGAGTGAGACAGGGGGAAGAGGAAGTTCGGAAAGTCCCAGAGGTTCACCAAGGTGAGGACAGACTGCTGACAGATGGAAAACCAGAAGAAATAATGCACCACAAAAAAAAAAAAAAAAAAAAAATACATACACTTCAAAGACAATGTTTTGCTGGGTGCACTGACACGTAAAATAGAACCAGGGATTGTATGGATTGTATGTACAATCCACTACATACATACACCTAGAAATACAATTCGTGTTATTTACTGAACCAAATCCACAGAAACAGAAAAAAAAAGGAAAACAAGCACGGCATCAATACAACGCTATGTTCTGCAGGACAGCACACACACACACACACACACACACACACACACGAAAGAAAGTCGTGCTGCATCAGAATGAGTCACCTGTACCACATTCAGCTGTAACCACGAAGCGAAAATCCACACCAGAGACGAAACAACACACCACAAACCAGACATGTAATACGTAAACACTTTTATCGACATTTATCAAGCCTTTCCGCGGAGAGGGGTGTGTGTGAGTGGTGCTACGTAAATTCCCATTTAATCTCCACCCATCCATTCGCGTACTAGTTCAACCATCCAAGGTCACGGGAAGATGCAAGTGGCGAAGCACTCACAGCCATGACAGGTACCAGACGGGTCTCTGCCTTGTCTTATCGTATCGCTCCACCACTGTCACGGCCTGGTACGTATGGGCACACCTGAGCACTGATTGACACCTGCTGCAGCAATACCTAGATTCAAGGTACGGTTTGAGATCAGGTGAACAGACAAACGAATGAAATAAGTGGATAAATGAAGGAATTCTTGGTTAGATGAAAGAAAAATCAACGCAAAGAGCAAGAGAGAGAGAGAGAGAGAGAGAGAGAGAGAGAGAGAGAGAGAGAGAGAGAGAGAGAGAGAGAGAGAGAGAGAGAGAGAATGTATTTCCAAGATGGCCACTTTCTCAGAATTCGAAATCAAGTCGGATTTTTGTTACTTCCGTTTCTTTAAGGTCAGAGTTCGAGAGTTCGAGAGAGAGAGAGAGAGAGAGAGAGAGAGAGAGAGAGAGAGAGAGAGAGAGAGAGAGAGAGAGAGAGAGAGAGAGAGTATGTTCGCGTTAGTTGAAGCGCAAGGAAAATCTTATTAGAAAACTCGTCATCAAAGGAACCACCACAACCACCACTACCACCACCACCATCACCACTATTACTCCCGTCACTAATAGCAACACCACTACCAACACTCTTAATACCATTACTACATTATTATTATTATTTTTTTGATCACCTCACCACCAACAGTACCACTATC
>NC_087152.1:38931816-38949316 GCF_035594125.1 Scylla paramamosain | reverse complement strand
TCTCCACCTACTCGTACTTCCACCAAGTAAGAGTTTTCCTTCAGTCTTAAGTACTCTGATACTTTGACTACCTCAGGGAGCTTCAAAGGATGATTAGATAAATTTATGGATAAGAATGATATATGGATGTTTAGTGTAGTAACAGGGTAAGCTTCATGCAGGGACTGACACGTATAGGCCTGACGGCTTTTTGTAGCTTTCCTTGTTTTTCTTATGTTCTTGTGTTCGTATCCCCTTACAACACCCGGGTCTTAGTAGATTCTCAACAAATCAAAAGAGTTAAGGCTGAGGAAAGATAATAAGCGCAGAAGAAAGGAGAATGGTGTATTACTCGACTGTTGGCCATTGCTATACCACGACGTCTAAAGAGAGAACAACTTTTGAGAACGAAAATACAAATAAAGAAGAAAATCGAGTATACCTTAAGATAAATCAGTGACTTAGTATGTTTGGATAAGCAAACAAACAGTCAAATATTTAAAAGGAAAACAATGACTTTCAAGAACAAAAATACAAGAAAAGAAGAAAAGCAAGAGCGTCTAAAGATACACCAGTAACTTAAGGAGCGGTAGGGAAGCAAACAATGAACATCGGAATGAAAACGTGACTTCCACTGCACAGACACACTGGCGAATCTCATGACGGCTGACTGGCTTAAAGCTGTGTGCGTCTTGCGGAGTTCCAGTAACCATAAAATCTTTCAATACGAACCTTTACGTCAAGGGAAGTAATGGATATAAGAAAAAAAAAACGGCTCCCCAAAGAATACGTTGCGCCATAACCATTACGTACATTGAATAATATATCTGGCACGTTATTACAGGTTCCACTACAGTGTTACAAAGGATGACAAAAAAGAAAAAAAAAACTAAAGCAAAGAACAAACAGCAAAAGATTTACTGGCCCTTGCGAGGCAGTTTGTGATAAGCTACACTGTTTAATCTAAAGTAAGAGATGTGGGATCGTCAGAAGGGTAACGTGAGAGCCATTCCCGGTGACTTCTGTGGTGTTTTCAGCGATAAAATCAAAACTACAAGAGGCTCAAGTCCGCGCACATGAGCTTACAACAGTTTACAACAGAGGGAACCACTGCCCTCTTCTACAGGTGGCAGTGTAGGAACGGTTGCTTTATGACATTATTACTTCCCACTTTACAGGCTGTTATACCAAGTCTGTCATTATAATTTTGCCACCCGAGGACACGCGAACATGATAACACTGCCAGTAACTGACGCTCTCACTCCCTCCTTGGTCTACGTATGCATGCGTGTCTTGGTTTAAAACGTGCGATGAATTTTACTTTATTCCTACCGAGACTAATATTCAATCGTAAATTACAAGATTATTTTTATTTGGACAGTCCTGTACCTTATAGTTTTAAAATAAGATAATAATACGTAGATCAATCAGCGAGTGAGAGCGTTGGTCATTGATAGTGTTACCAAGTTACCGTGTCCTCAGGTGAAAAGACTTGGTGGCACTAGACTTGATAAAAACTAAGTAGAGCAAAATACGATAAGGAACAAGTGTAATGAAAAAGTGCGTTCTCAACAAACTGAAGAACAAAGGAACGATTCTTGAAGTTACAGAATCACAGAACTAGAGAGAGAGAGAGAGAGAGAGAGAGAGAGAGAGAGAGAGAGAGAGAGAGAGAGAGAGAGAGAGAGAGAGAGAGAGAGAGAGAGAGAGAGAGAGAGTCAATCACCAACACATTCCTCCACCCACACCCAGCAATGTTCCTCACACGGACAGAGATAACGTTGATGAAAAAAGAAGCATACAGTGCAGCACCTTTCACCATGACTTCCAGATATGATTAGTAAAGGAATGCTGATAAAAAACTGTTTTCTCATTGTAAATAGAAAAAAAAGGAAAAAAAAAAAAACTGTCCGAAATAAATCGAATGAAGATTGTAAAGTTTAAGTATTACATTGCCCTAATAAACAAATGGATAGATAGATAAACAGATAAATAAGAATATATGTATGTGTTATTGTATATGAAATAGTTCAGTAGCCAGCAGGAGGTCACTCAGTGTGATGCAGTCAAACAGGTTCTGAGGCGCTTTTGGTTGTCAGTGTAAGATAAGGATCCTGATAATGACGACGAGAAGAATACGAGAATCAGATGCTGTGGTGAGCGGTGATAACAGCACCAGCAGAACCACCGGCACCACCATTAGTAGCAGTGTTCTGTTAATGATAATGATGATGATGATGATGGTAATGATGATAATAATAATAATGATAATAATAATAATAATAATAATAATAATAATAATAATAATAATAATAATAATAATAATAATAATAACAATAATGTTTTTGTTGTTGTTGTTGCCAATATCATAATAACTTTTGTTTTCTTCTATCTCAGCTCCTCTTGTCATTAATATGATAATTATTATAATAATGACGACGACGACGACGACGATGATGATGATGATGATGATGATAATAATAATAATAATAATAATAATAATAATAATAATAATAATAATAACAATAATAATAATGGTAGTTTTATTATTATTATTATTATTATTATTATTATTATTATTATTATTATTATTATTATTATTATCATCATCATCATCATCATTGGTATTATCATCACCACCACTACCACTACCACCACCATCACCACCACCACCCCGACCCCTGCCATTACCATCACAAATATTACAATCACACATACCTTACCTTTCTGCATAGAGAAAGAAAGAGAAGAAAGGAAGAGTGACAGGAAGAAAGAAAACAAGAAAACACGATAAGGGAAACAAACGGATTCTTTTCCCATGTTATTTGCGCGGTGGGATGAGGAAAGTCTGGGAATCCCCCATCTCGGCTTCCTCTTCCACTTCACTCGCTTTCTACTACACGAGCTGAAACGAGGAAGCGTGCCCCGTGTCGCCCTAGCTTGCTGAAGTGACGGTGGTGATGGTGACGGTAGTGGTGGTGGTGGTGGTGGTGGTGATGTGGATAGTGATGATGAAGATAACAAAGAGGAGGATAATAATGCTGCTGCTGCTGCTGATGGTGATAGTGATGATGGTGTAGACAGTGATGACGAAGACGATGGTAATGATGGTGATAGTGGTGTGGATAATGACAATGATTATGATGATGATGATGATGATGGTGATGATTAGGAGGAGGAGGAGGAGGAGGAGGAGGAGGAGGAGGAGGAGGAGGAGGAGGATGAGAAGGAGAAGAAGGATAAGGAGTAGGAGGAGGCGAAGTAAGAGGATGTGGGAGAGGAGGAGGAGGAGGAGGAGGAGGAGGAGGAGGAGGAGGAGGGAGAGTAGGGGTAAGAGGACTGATAGGAGGAGGAAAATAAGGAGGAAGAGGAGCAGGAGGAGGAGGAGGAGGAGGAGGAAGAGGATACAAGGACAATAAAGAATAACAGCAACAAGACCAACATCAAAACCAACAACAATAATGATAATAATAACAAGAAGAAGAAGAACAACGGTGATGATGATGGCAATAAAAATAATGATAATGATAATGAGGCGAATAATAATACCAGTAATAGTAAATAATGATACGCAAAGCTATCATCTGCATAAATTTGCACATAAAAAAAAGAAGAAAAACTAAATAAAATCAGCTTCAACAAATGCCACAATTATCAACATGACTTGTCCTTCACTCGTAAACACAACATCATTTTTTCTCCTCCTTTTCCGAGTAAGCCAGAACAAGTATTAGCAGCTCCTTTCACCCACCAACGCGTCGCCTTCAGGACACGACCCCACACCACAAGGCCCCCACAAGGAACTCCATACAGAGCACCCAGGACCTCGACACTTACTCTACCCTCCATCTCCCCAAGCACTCAACCAGCCACTCACCCCCCTCCCTCACCTCAGATCCAGACTCCCTACACCTCCCCTAGTCATCCCCAGTCCACTTCCTGAGCCTCCCTAGCGAGTCTCGGTGCCTCATGACTATCCCACTTCCCACAGCCTTCTAGCGCCAGTCTGAAACCCGGCGTCCTTCAGGCATTTAGCTGTCTGTGTAGCTGCCTCTGTGTCTGTCAACTTCCTTATGCTATTGTTAGTATTGGATTTCCCTCTCTGCACCTCCGCCCCCATGTCTCTCTCTCGCGCTCTCGCTTTCTCTTTAGTGTTCAAGGAAACTCGGTCAACGTCTTATCCTGGAACTGGGGACGGAATATCTTGTCATGACTCACACGCCTGGACTGTAAACGTGAGTCCACACACACACACACACACACACACACACACACACACACATTTTTAGAAACATTAGTCAGTCTCCCTTTTTTTTAGTCTTCCCGGTGGGGGTAACTTCATAATAGTCTGGACTTGTTTGGCCGGGGGAGCGCGCAGGTTCGGTTTCTCACTCAATCTGATTCATGTGTCTGGTCAGTCATCGTGCGTAAGAAAGAAGTGGTCGGGTGGGTTTATAATGACGGTATTGTTAACAAGGAGGGATCTACTAAATTAAACAGCAATTATATGGAAAAAAAAAATTAAAGTTACTGAGATAGTTTGTTTATTTAATTAAATGTCTTTAATCTATTATCCACCCCCACTCTCTCTCTCCTCTCTCTCTCTCTCTCTCTCTCTCTCTCTCTCTCTCTCTCTCTCTCTCTCTCTCTCTATATATATATATCTTCTAATAAACACACATTTTGAAATATTCCTATCTTAAAATAGCCTCTTCTTTCGAAAGACACTTTGCTTTTGTCTGTTTCCACTTCTCGGAATAATGATCTTCCTTATATTACAGTGGCCTCCCTTTGACCTTTGACCGTTCAAGAAAACTAGCACATGACTACAAGTATGCGTACATCCGTGAGAGAGAGAGAGAGAGAGAGAGAGAGAGAGAGAGGAGAGAGAGAGAGAGAGAGAGAGAGAGAGAGAGAGAGAGAGAGAGAGAGAGAGAGAGAGAGAGAGAGAGAGAGAGACTCACACACAAACAAAAACCAACGTCGTACCACACAGGAAAGCAGTACAGCTCACGTCTTCGCATTTCCGTGGGCCAAACAAAGCTTCTCTCAATGGCGTGAGTAAAGGAGGGTGGTGAGGGAGATGCTCGGGAGACACTGCTCATGAATGGGGGAGCCAGAATGGAGGTAGGGATGGGGCGGCTGATGTCACTGTGCCAGGAAGGGCGAAGGGTTACGACTAGAGGGCCACGCTGCAGCTCTTGTTGCTGTGGGTGTACTGGGGGTGGTGGTGGTGGTAATGGTGGTGGTGATGGTGGTGGTGGTGGTATTGTTATTGTTGTTATTATTATTATTATTATTATTATTATTATTATTATTATTATTATTATTATTATTATTATTGGCGGTGGTGATGGTGGTGGTGGTAGTAGTAGTAGTAGTAGTAGAACAGTCGTAATTGTAGTAGTAGTAGTAGTAGCAGCAGCAGCAGCAGCAGCAGCAGCAGCAGCAGCAGTAGTAGTAGTAGTAGTAGTAGTAGTAGTAGTAGTACTAGGAGCGGTGGTGGTGATGGTGGTGGTGGTGGTAGTGGTGGTGGTGGTGGTGATGGTGGTGGTGACGGCAGTGATGTTGCTGGCGGTGACGATATGGTTTACGATGACATTTCGGAAGAAAGAGTGTGTAGGCGTAGTCTAACTCTTGCATAAACACACACACACACACACACACACACACACACACACACACACACACACACACACACACACACACACACACACAGGATAGCGTCATTATGTGAAAAATGCCAATTTCTAAGTAAATGTGTGAGGTCATGGCGTGGTCATGTGTGTGTGTGTGTGTGTGTGTGTGTGTGTGTGTGTGTGTGTGTGTGTGTGTGTGTGTGTGTGTGTGTGTGTGTGTGTGTGTGTGTGTGTGTGTGTGTGTGTGTGCCCAAGCATGGCGAATAATAGGAAGAAGCTGATATTACGACCTCCTTAAACACCCACACACACGCCTACGTACACACACACACCCACACACACGCCTACGTACACACACACACACACACACACACACACACACACACACACACACACACACACACACACACACACACACCACCACCACCACCACCACCACCACCACCACCACCACCACCACCACCACGTCACACCAACACAATACGAAATCGCTTCCTCAACAGCCACACTCTTCCAAGACGTATTACAGTACACGTTTTCACATTAAATATTCGTGTCCTCACCCAGGAAAGGTTGACAGGAATAGACGACCATTTCATAACTGCTTTTACGCATCCGAGGATAACTCTTTTTTTCTCTGTTAATATGTTTTTGTCTGCATATACGTATGTTGCTAGATCCGGTATAGAAAAAAAAAAAGAAAAGGAAAAAATGTTGTTTCTCTTTCTCTCGATTCTTATAATATGAGAAGTACAATAAAAAAAAGTTGTTGTTGTTGTTGTGGTGGTGGTGGTGGTGGTGGGTGTCCCCATCCCTCTGCCTTTGTTCCCCTAAGTAGCATTTTTTAATATACTGTACGTTCGGCCGGAAAAAGGCAGTTACGCAGCTATGTCCCTTTGTCTGCGTAATATATTAATAATAATAATAATGATACTAATATTACTGATCATACCAATGGTGCTTCTCCTGCTGTTACTACCATTACAAAAACAACAACAACAACATTAACCGCAGTAGTAGGAACAACAACAATAATAACAACAACAACAACAACAACAACGAAAAAAAAGGAAACACAAAGGAAATATAGTATAAACATCCGTTGTTTCGTGATGACGTCATTAAAGGTATGGCGTCACACACACACACACACACACACTCTCTCTCTCTCTCTCTCTCTCTCTCTCTCTCTCTCTCTCTCTCTCTCTCTCTCTCTCTCTCTCTCTCTCTCTCTCTCTCTCTCTCTCTCCGTCACATGCCTTAAGCCCGCAAGAGTGACGTCACCACTTTACCAGGAAACTTAACTAGTAGGTTGCGTCTCATTTTGGCTCGGGCAGAGAGAGAGAGAGAGAGAGAGAGAGAGAGAGAGAGAGAGAGAGAGAGAGAGAGAGAGAGAGAGAGAGAGAGATGGTAATATATTGGCTCTAATAATACAAATCCTAGAAAATCTTGAGGTAACTTTTCCAATAATTTACATTTTCACCTTAAGGGAACGTATCACATCCTCCTTCTTCCCCCCAGCGTCACAAATTCCTTTCCTCCTCCTCCTCCTCCTCCCTCCTCCTCCTCTTCCCCTCCTCCTTCCTCCTCTTCAACACCACTCACTTGCCTGCAGTTCTTTTCCTTTTATAATTCCTGACAAAGCTCAAAATTTCACTGAAGGAAAACTGCAGGTGGTCTTTACTTCACTTGATGTAAAAAAAAGCTTTCTTCCCACGCTATACTCGTAGCTCTCTCTCTCTCTCTCTCTCTCTCTCTCTCTCTCTCTCTCTCTCTCTCTCTCTCTCTCTCTCTCTCTCTCTCTCTCTCTCTCTCGGCCCTGACCCATATGCACTTCTGTTCTCTCCGGTGCTTTCCCTTTACTGATGCATCGCCACAAGAGGAAATATTACTTGAATTGAATGGCCTCGCAACGTTCCTGGTAATGCGTGACCTAATCTCTACGTCTCCTGGTCTGAGCTTGATAGGACTCGCATTGTGACGTGAGGGAGGTGGGACAGTGTTACAGAATATACGGATCTCCTAACATTACTGTCTCTCTCTTGTGTTCAGTTTCCTCTTTTTTCTTTAATTTTTTTGCCATTGTCTCTATTTTTGTTCTCCTGTGTTCTGGTTTTTCTTTATCCTTTCTTTTTTTCAGTTTTACGTTTTTTTTTTCGGTTCTATTCTTGTATGTTGTTTTATTTTGTTTTTGTTCTCTCTCTCTCTTTCTGTAAATTGGTTTGTGTTTCTGCTTTTCTTCTACCTCATGGTTCCTTCAGTTGTTTTGATTTAATTACTTTTTTTTTTTTTCGTTTCGTTCGTCAGTTTCTCGTTTCTTGATTTTTTTTCTCTCTCTCTTCGCTTGTATCTTCTTCGTGAGTTTCTCAGTCCTATTTTTTTTCTTACTCGTATTTTCTTTTCCTCTCTCTCTCTCTCTCTCTCTCTCTCTCTCTCTCTCTCTCTCTCTCTCTCTCTCTCTCTCTCTCTCTCTCTCTCTCTCTCTCTTGCGTCTTGTTTATCTGCTTCTAGTTTCTGTTTTCTTTTTCTCTTCCTCGTATTTTATTCTCTCTCTCTCATGTCTTGTTTGTTTGCTTCCTTTTCTTCCTAACGGTATGTTTCTTCGTAATATTTTTCTGCGTTAAAATATACTAGGTCGGCAGAGAATTCGTTCCTTTTCATGTGTTTTACCAATATTAACTTCTTAAATAATCTTTATATTTCCTTGATAACACAGGCACTTGTATATGTTGTCCTTTATGATGATTGCCTTAACCTTTTGGCTTCCAACAACAAAACAACACTTAATTCGGTAACCCTAAATTTTTACTGAGGCAAAAATTAAACTACAGACACTATATTTTGATCTACCACATCACTTCTTATGTTGTGAGTAGCTACTGCCTTTCGAAATTATATTCGTTAATCTTTGACTATTAAATAACAAGACAACATTTATCTGAGTTACCATAAATTTTACTAAGCAGAAATCAAACTACAGGCTCCATCACTCCTTATGTTTCCAGGTCTCCCTTTCAATATTATACTCGTTAATCCTTCGCCTACAAATAACGAAACAACACGAATTTGATTATTATTTGAGTAACCCTAGATATACACTGAGTAGAAAATATAAAACTACAACTAATAAATGATTTGTTACTCCATCACTCGCTATATTGTCAGTACTGCCTTTCAAAACTATACTCGCTGTTCTCTTGATGAACTAATAACAAAACAATACTTAGTTTGAGCAACCCTAGATTCTTACTGAGTAGAAACCTAGCTAGGCCACTAAATGATCTCAGCTGCTTCATCACTCCTTATAGTCCCCGTACTCCCTTTCAAAATTGCACCCGAGACTTGCGGTACAACATATTAAGCTTTAGGAGACCCACAGCAGTCAAACGGGTGAGAAATGCCGGAGACTTAGTGGTTAGTGAGAAATGGCAGCTCTCTAATATTCAGACTCCGTACCAAGTTATCTAGCTAGGAAGTCAGGAGTGCGCTGTCGAATAGAAATGACTTTTTGCTCCATCATAAAATAGCCACAAATAAAATTAGTAGCTAATTCGTAAGGCGTAGCTTAAAGATTACTGTTTTTGTTGAATATTTTGCTACAAACGAGTCTGACGAGGAAATGTATCTGTCATTAGGTGGGCGCAGAGAGAGAGAGAGAGAGAGAGAGAGAGAGAGAGAGAGAGAGAGAGAGAGAGATAATGAAGTTACTTGTGATGAGGTGATGCCTCTCTCTCTCTCTGTCCAGGAAATGCGATTTAAGCACTCTCTCTCTCTCTCTCTCTCTCTCTCTCTCTCTCTCTCTCTCTCTCTCTCTCTCTCTCTCTCTCTCTCTCTCTCTCTCTCTCTCTCTCTCTCTCTCTCACACACATACACTTGCCATTCTAAGCAGAACTGGTTGTTAGTTCCATTAGGTTCTGAGAACATAATTATTTACAATGACAAAACCAACACTGACTTCCTTGGTCCTGGTGAGCAACCACTGAGAGAGAGAGAGAGAGAGAGAGAGAGAGAGAGAGAGAGAGAGAGAGAGAGAGAGAGAGAGAGAGAGAGAGAGAGAGAGAGAGAGAGAGAGAGAGAGAGAGAGAGAGAGAGAGAGAGAGAGAGAGAGAGAGAGAGAGAGAGAGAGAGAGAGAGAGAGAGAGAGAGAGAGAGAGAGAGAGAGATTGTACGTAGAGGTTCGGCCTCGTAAGTGACAATGGCATTAGAAACTGTGTACATTGTGATACAAGTGCAATTGAAGTTACTACTAATCAGTAAGCTCGACAAATGGGTGGTTTTTTTGGATAGGGATAGCCAGAATACCTCCTTTAACTCGTGAAAGACCCCCAAAACATGTACGAGATTGTAAATTATGTATTAATAAAGAGAGAGAGAGAGAGAGAGAGAGAGAGAGAGAGAGAGAGAGAGAGAGAGAGAGAGAGAGAGAGAGAGAGAGAGAGAGAGAGAGAGAGAGAGAGAGAGAGATATTATTTTTATTATAATTATTGGTAGCAGTAGTAGTAGTAGTAGTAGTAGTAGTAGTAGTAGCAGTAGTAGCAGTGGTATTACTAGTATCATTTTCACAAACATACAGATAAGTTGTGCTGCATTTTGATTATGATAAATTAACTTGTTATTTGCAAGAATAAAACAATAAGAGTTTTAACTAAGGTTCATAACATAATAAGTGAAATAGAATAAAAAAAAATGAGTAAATCATTAAAAGGTATAACTAAAAGTCAACTAAGATACATTTATAATTCTAAATCAAATAAAATGGCATTACATATTAGAAAAAAAAACTATGAGAGAGAGAGAGAGAGAGAGAGAGAGAGAGAGAGAGAGAGAGAGAGAGAGAGAGAGAGAGAGAGAGAGAGAGAGCGTTTTATTAAGAAAACAAGGAAGGCGGCGATGCTAAGAATCCTGAGAACAACTGCGTCTGAGTTGATCTGGGAGCACCTACGCAGCTGAGCGACTGTGTGAGGCTACAGTGTGGTAACAACAATGCTCGGCCTCGCTCTTTACGATCCGCATCTGCAGGGAGGACAAACAAATACCAGGTGCTGTACAAGAAGAATCTGTCGCCAAAAAGCCTCGTGATGAAATGAGGGTTACTGTCGTTGACCCATCCACTACTGACATACTGCCGTTTTCCTTGCAGTTAGAGGTGGTGGATGATATTGAAACTAATATAAGCGTTTTCATCCAAGGGTTAAGTCGCTAGGTTAGGTTAGCTTAAGTTGCGTTAAGTTAAGTTACGTTAGGTTAGCTTAAGTTAAGTTAGATTAGTTTAGGTTAAGTTTAGATTAATTCAGTTAATTTATTTCATCACTAATCCCCTCATTATGTAGATCATTATCTTAAAAATCATCATATTTTTGCCCATAGATGAATAGTCACTGTCTGTCTGGCTTCGGGTGATTTCCACAAAACCCGCAGTTGTTATAGAACAGAGTGAATAAATAGATTCTTGTAATGAAGATGATATGTAACCTAACCTTTCCATTGCAAAACGTATACTCGGAAACTTAATATAAACCTCGAGTGATATCTAGAATGTAATCAAACTGGTGCCGCGGTAGTGAAGGAGTTACTCAGCCTCGGCATGAGAGAGATCCTTCACGACTTCCCTCTTTCATGTTGGAACATTCAGCATTCGGCAGCAGGACGAGGCGAGGTCAGCTGTGTATTCCGTAGTATCATGTTCGAGGCCACTCAGTAGAAACAAGCGGCGAGGTCAGTTGTGTATCAGACCGTGCAATTGGTTCAGAGACATCCGCCGCGGCCAGCCAGCCAGCCATTCCAACAGCTTCACTTCTCCCCGAGAGACGCGGTGCTCACAACCAGGTTTTGTGTCTACGTCCCATGACTCTGCTGCAAGGAATCGCACCAGAAGAGGCAATGATTAATGTTCACTCGCATCCAGGCATGGAATAAATGCAAAGTCTGTGGTGATAAATGGAAAAGTGCCCAGACGAAAAGTAGTTTCCTGAATCAAGTAAATATTTAGATCACGATAATGCTTCATCAGTGTTCGGAAATGACGCTTTATCACTCAAGCAAATGACAAAGTAAGAAAAAAAAAAAAACTAACGCGTCTCACGATGAGCTGTCACAGAAAATCGTTTGTAATTATTTCTGAATAAACAATTGCTTGCATACTCGTATATCAAATTTTCTCTGTGACAGGTGCATCATTGGTGTGGTGGTTGGCTGGTGTTCCCTCAGGCCCGCCAACAGGGAAGTTACACAAGATTTCTCTTCCTGCTGTTCTTCACTGGCTTTCTCAAACTCAGTGTTATGTTTAGAATTGTGTTGATAATTCTATCCAGCGTTTATTGACGTCACTCATCAAACGATACCCCACTCAGGAAAGAAATGCGTCACTAAGAGACGCTATGAAGTGTTCTCATCTTTCAAAAGCCGAATTCTTTCACAAGCAACGAAACACAACCTTATACACAACCACCTTCTTTCTTTAACGAAATTCAACTCAGTCTCCCTTCTTCTTTGAACATTCAGCGGTTGTGCTTCATTAACGACGTAAACTGGAGATTTAAGCGCCAACTCTTGCTAAATTACGTTCCAGGAAGTTGAACGTTCGTGTCTAACAGTTCCTTTCTCGCCACATGATGTTCATTCCACATAAGGTCTTTGTTCGTACATGTGTGGATTACGTGTGTGTGTGTGTGTGTGTGTGTGTGTGTGTGTGTGTGAATGGGGAGAGAGGCGAGGGGGCGTCCTCCATTCACACATTCACACAGCTGGTTTAAACAGGATGATGGTAGAGGTGACATCAGCCGCCCCTCTCCCGCACTCTGCGGCCCCCAGTTCAGCGAAGTGTTGCTTATCTTACTGCTGCCTCCTGCCTTCTTCACGGTAACTACTTTTTTTTTTCCGAACTTGGTGACCGCATTCCTCACACACAACCATTTCCGCTCCTCGCTGTGCATCACCATCTCCTGACATCCATATTCCGCCTACCACACTGATATACTCGCAGGAATTCACCACCTTCCCTTTCACTGAGTATCTTTAGAGTACCTCTCATTCTCCCCCACCAGCTTCCCTTGCCTGGAATTTCTTGAAGGTGGTAATTATCATGACATCTTGAGAACTTTACTAGGTCTTCCAAACGCTTCTGGTCTGCTCTTTCAATGGGTACCTCTTAAACATAACTCACTTTCAGCAGCTTCCCTTGCCTTGTGTTTCCTGAGGGTGGCAGTTACCAGGACATCTTCACAACCTCACTGGGTGCTCGGAACGCTCCTCGCCTGTGTTCTCTTTAAAGCGGAGAGATTTACACACTTCTGAGATTTCTTCTTCGTACCGTTTCTTTTCTTTCACAGAGGAGAGGAACTCGTTTGCTTTCCATAGTGCGTACGTGAGAGAGAGAGAGAGAGAGCGAGAGAGAGAGGAGAGAGAGAGAGAGAGAGAGAGAGAGAGAGAGAGAGAGAGAGAGAGAGAGAGAGAGAGAGAGAGAGAGAGAGAGAGAGAGAGAGAGAGAGAGTAGGAACATTATAATAAAATGTTCCTGTTTTTCTTCATAACACTGTAGCAGCAACAATGAAAGTAGGAAAGGTGATGACAGTAGGAAAAAATAAGAGAGAGAGAGAGAGAGAGAGAGAGAGAGAGAGAGAGAGAGAGAGAGAGAGAGAGAGAGAGAGAGAGAGAGAGAGAGAGAGGAGAGAGAGAGAGAGAGAGAGGGAGAGAGAGACACACACACACACACACACACACACACACACACCACTTAGATCCCCTAGCAAAAACAGGGCAGTGCCACTTAATCGTCACATAATAATGAACAATAAGCATAAGCCTCACTATTACGTCCATCCCTCTGCCAAGCGAGGAGAATGCGGAAGCGGCGGGTGTCGAGAGGCGCGCGATGACGGGAGGAGGGAAGGAGGAAGGGACGCCTGCACTACCTGATGGTGTAAAGGTCAACATGCAGCCAAGGCCACAAGGTGAAAACATTTCTCTCTCTCTCTCTCTCTCTCTCTCTCGCGAGTGTTACTAGGGATTTTTTTTTTTTCCAGCCAGTCATGCACACTTTTACACACACACACACACACACACACACACACACACACACACACACACACACACACACACACACACGTACACATTCACACACGTATGCAGGCAGTTTGGCAAGTACTGAGCAGGCACGCGCACGCACACACACACACACACACACACACACACACACACACACACACACACACACACACACACACACACACACACACACACACACACACACACACACACACACACACACACACACACCGTGACAGATGAAAACAACTGATCAACAAGTAATCATGCAGCTAGACATACAAACTTGTGTAAATGGACAGGTAAAACATTTTATTGATCATAAGTTTTTGTAAGCAACAGAGTTATAAGAATCCTAAATCATAAAACAATGCAAAAAAAAAAAAAAAAGGTGATTAACAGATTATTAACATGTAAATATTTCAAACACGCTGTACATGAACGAAAAAAAAAGATCAGTAAGAAAATGCAAAAAAAAAAAAAGAAAAAAAAAACATTTAAGAAAAACTTAGACAATCCAACAGAAGAAATAAACACATAACACAAAGTATTTTATCATTTGACAGAGAAAACACAAACTGACTTCAAAACACCGACTGAGCTCTGGAAAATGTTAAGTGGTCGTACACATCGCGCTCAGTCATGCCAGGCAGATACTAGCATTGCACACACTACTTCCTTCGACGAGCGTGTACAAATGTAATAAAGTGGCAGATACTCAGGAACTGCCACTGAGGGCTTGCTGTACCTTTCCTTATTTTCGTATATTGTAATTAATTCATAAATGCCATACAGTTTGTGGCTACAGCAACAGTACTCGTAAATAAAGAAATGCCTTATTACTTATAATTTGAAATATAGGACACTTCCTTACAGGGACTGCTATGTGTAGGCCTACTGACTTTTTGCAGCTTCCGTATGTTTTTAATGTCCTTTTTAACTTTATTTTTTATTTTTATGGAAGCAACAATTTTAACATTATGTTTTTCTAATCTTTTTAACGCTACACCAGCCTCTAGCACGCGTAAAAAAAAAGGAAAAAAAAAGTGAAGAAAGAAGAGAAGAGAAAAGAAAAAAAAAAAAAAACACTGATAAACTTAAAACGTATTCTGTAAACACTGGATGTAGTAAGCCTTCATGTATGGGTTCCCAGTTTGGTCAGACGGTCATTTAATAAACATCATGTGCTTCTCTCTACCTGCGTTACAAATACACAAGCAACGGACGCTCCTTGCAAGCAGATACCACCCTCCTGGGGCCTTGATTGAGTTGCGCTCTGAACACTGTTTACGGAAGCATGGACAGAAGGCTCCCTAATGGATTGTAATTTCCTGAGGGTCACAGTTAGCAGCGTGTTTGATGCAAGGCACAGCACTCGATAGATTCGATAGATTATTCCACGAAGCACTAACACTCATATTCATCAACGCTTAAGGCTTAAATGATGTTTTCAATGGAGATAATAAGTCAAGTTTTCATGTGTGTTTTTCTAGATGATGATGCAGGATTCTGCATTATCATCATCATCATCATCATCATTAGCATCATGAAAACATCCGCGGGAATTCTAATATCTTCCACTGCTGCCTGCTAAATGTAGTCAGGATAAAGTAATGAAGCGTTAAGGATCCGAGATTTAATCGTATTGGAGTTGTTGTGAAGCCACACTACACTGTCTTGCAAAATTCGATGCCTCGCGAGGAATAATACATAGAGATTCTACCTATGATATTTCTGCCGGTCAGACACAGCTTCCAAGAATACAAGAACTAGACTCGCACATTCCGGTCACACCTTGGCGACTGAGGCTGGGAGTGTAAGCCAGCGTTCTCACAAGATAAACAATATCTTAAGCCTTGTGGAAAAATCCGTATGCTGTTGTTCCTTGCATTAGCATGGTTTACAAATGTGACCGTCTTGATATGTGACATTTCTAAAAGGTTCTAGTGAAAATAATTGTATTTTCAAGAATGTTTTCATGATTCTAGCGATAGTTTAACAATGATTCAGCATCAATGGATGAAAAAAAAAAAAAACTCATGAAGAGCTAGGTAAGCATCTATGTGGCCTTTGAAAACAGTTATGATGAGAGAATGGATAGTTTAGAAATATGAACCAAGATCCTGCGGTTAGCTTAGGTACAGTTAGGTTCAACAGTCAAGTACAATAACATACCACACTCACTTCTACTGAGTTTAGTGTCTTCCCTCACTCAACTCCCTTGATCTGCTGATACCTCATAAATTCTAAGGAGATTAGACTTTTTAGAACTTGGGGAAAACGCTAAACACAGTGGAATTAGATGTGGCAGATTTCACGCTTTTATGACCACGACTGTAACAAGGTCCGTATTTCAAACACTTTGTTCTCTCACCAGGACGATTTCTAAAGGCCACAGAGATGACCACTCGAGTTCTCATGGGTGCCTTTTTTTCCGCTAATGATAAAGAATCCTCGTTTAACGATAACTACAATCATGAAAGCATTCTTGGAAACCCTAATGAGTTCCACTACAGCTCGTTAAAAGGGATCGAGATAAGACGCAGGAACGTTTGAGTCTCGGTATAGCTTAGTAAATGACCTACTACCACACTACTTTGTCATGGTGAGGAGCATTGCGCATACCAGTGGTCCGTACACTGAGAAGATTCGGGGTAAATGTGTCACCCGCCAAGACGTCTCAAGTGTGGTATGGTATCTTGCTTAACCCTCTTAGTTATTCTTGTGCAGCTTCACCCATGTTCATATGAGATCGCTGCTTCTCACTAATTTTTTCTCATAAAGCTTTGTCTCCTGCCTCCTCTCCACTCATCCTCTCTTTTTGGCCTGCCTCGTCTTCCATCCCTATCTTTCTTCCCTTAATGTACCTACTGCATGCTTACAAGGTTCCCATAGCCGACAGAGATGAGTGGAGGAGATAAAGGCAGATCTTGTCCCGCGGTGAACTCAGAGGCTGATGATGATGACGATGACTCCACAACACTATGCCAAGTACTTGTTTTATGACCAATAACTGTGCTGCGTAGTGGCTTTCAGTCACCATGAAGCCAAAACTCGCGCCCTTTGAGGACAACAGATATATCAACAGCAGCAGGAGTAAGGGCAGTTTTAGCACTAGACAAAATAACATGTCCTTAATGATGACACTTATTACTGATGCACCTCACTTCAGTTAGTACGTGAGGCGATGGCCGGAAAGAGTAATCAGCTGTTAACGGTGAACCAAAACATGTGACGTATGTGTGTTTTTGTGTGGGAGGATGTTTGTCATACCAAAACTCTGAGAGCCCAAATATGTAGTAATGTATATTGTCCATGTGCATTTCCTTCCTCCAGATGTCCACCATAACCCAAACATGTACAAGCGTATGTTGTGTGTATTTTCCCGCAGGAGTTCTAACATGTGGTAACCTTTGTTTTGTGTACGGTTTGTATACTGAAACGTTTCTGCAGTGTTTGTTAATACAGACCACGATCTTGACTACTTTTCACAGGCAAGGATGCAATTTAATGAGGGTTTTCAAGGCTGTTTTCATGGTTGCAGTGATAGTTTAACAAGGACTGCTGTTGTACCATCAAAGAAATAATAATAATGATGAAAAAAAAAAAAACTCATTTGAATCACAGTCATCTTTGTGGCCTTTGAAAATAATTGTGTTTGAGACTACGGGACCACCACATCTTCTTCACCAGGCCCAAAAGAACCTAAACACGTAATATTGTAATAAGGGATGTTTTGTATGATACCTCACCACACAAACACAAAGATATATAGCGTATATTGTGTCTATGTTTCCAAACAAGTATTAAGGTGTGTGTGTGTGTGTGTGTGTGTGTGT
>NC_087152.1:38809316-38926816 GCF_035594125.1 Scylla paramamosain | reverse complement strand
AAAATTAAGATTCTCTCTCTCGCTCTCTCTCTCTCTACAGATACCCTTAATAAAGAGCACCAGGCCTTGTATCATTGCTTCTAATGTATTCTTCTCGTGTACTCTCTATCATCTCTACCCCATCTCTTTTCCTACCCCTTCCTTCTGGCCTTCTCTGTCTGTCTCTCTGCCCCCCTCCCATCCCCCCCCCTCTCTCTCTCTCTCTCTCTCTCAGACACAGCTGTTTTTTGCATTGCCAAGGCTGGTCTTCTCATCCACTCATCTACTCCACTCTTCGCTTTGAGAGGTGGACAGAAGTCAGGTTGGAGCACAATTTCTCCTACCGCTCCACCTATCAATTCTTGTTAAGCAGTGCGTGATCTGTCTCTATTTCAGCATGTAATATGTGAAAAAAATAATTATATAATGATGCAAGCGCAGCCAAAATTGATAAGATTCGATCTCTTATCATTAGTTTGATTCTCGGTATTAATGGCCTGATAACTTTATCACTCATAATCCAGATTCCCGAGAAATTTACATATCATGCGAATAAATAAATAAATAAATAAATAAATAAATAAATAAATATATATATATATATATATATATATATATATATATATATATATATATATATATATATATATATATATATATATATATATATATATATATATATATATATATATATATATATATATACATAATTTTTTTTTTCTAAGTGCACGCACGCGGGAATTGAAACAGCGCCATAGTGTTTGTTTAAAATCATTATTATCAATAACTGATGCCAATTTTCTTGTTTGGAGTGACGCATTTCACCTGACCGCTATCACACTATGACGAGACTAGCATCTCACCCACGCCCAACCACGAAGGCTGCACCACCCCGCCCAAACCTGACCATGAAGGCAGCACCACCCCGCCCTAACCTGACCATGAGGGCTACACCACCCAGTCCTAACCTGACCCTGAGGGCTGCACCACCCAGCCCTAACCTGACCATGAGGGCTGCACCACCCAGCCCTAACCTGACCATGAGGGCTGCACCACCCAGCCCTAACCTAACTAACCATGAGGGCTCCACCACTCTGTCCTAACTTGACCATGAGGACTGCACTAACACGCCCTAACCTGACCATGAGGGCTACACCACCCTGTCCTAACCAGACCATGAGGGCTGCACCACCCAGCCCTAACCTCACCATGAGGGTTGCACCACCCAGCCCTAACCTGACCATGAGGGCTGCACCACCCCACTCACGCCTACCCATGAGGGCTGCACCACCCCACTCACGCCTATCCATGAGGGCTGCACCACCCCACTCACGCCTACCCATGAGGGCTGCACCACCCCACTCACGCCTATCCATGAGGGCTGCACCACCCCACTCACGCCTATCCATGAGGGCTGCACCACCCCACTCACGCCTATCCATGAGGGCTGCACCACCCCACTCACGCCTACCCATGAGGGCTGCACCACCCCACTCACGCCCATCCATGAGGGCTGCACCACCCCACTCACGTCTACCCATGAGGGCTGTACCACCCCTCCTTTAACTACTAAGGCACCTACAGGCCTGTATGTACACGTATGTATGTACGTGACACGTGTATTATGCTTTCTTTCTTTGTTATTCCTTCATGAAATTAACTCTTCAATACACCAAAACAAATATTATTCAGGGAAACTATTTCATTCTATTGAAACATGTAACAAGAGAAGGCTAATGTTCTGAGAAAAGATAGACAAAGAAGTGAAGGCCATAAAAATATTTCTCCAGCTACAGGATATGTAAAGAGCTTCCCATGCTGGCATATTGCACAACGCCGTAATCGTCATGTTTGACAGAGGCTCCTCCACCTGCCTTTGGGGGGAAAAAGTGTCGTACGGATGGATGGCTTGCACCACCAGTACTTGCCTACTTACCTACTGTACAAACACTGGCCTCCGACTCTCCCACCTACGTGCTACGTGCCAGCGCTGCCAAGCATTTCCAAGTGCGCCATCTATCTACTTTTTCTTCTTACTCAACTTTATGGTTCTAGCAGAAACACACCAAGTGAACCAAGCGTTGAAGTATATTATACTCGTAGCACTGACAACAACTTCCCTTGGACTTTCCCCATCTCACTCACGATCTTGAGAAAACTAAATACTAATTACCATCGAGCATAATTAAACCCCTCCGTGGCAATTAAACAGAAAAAAAGAACATCTAAAGTTTTCTCCGATCAGCTGCCTGTAGAGAACCTAGCCGTGTTTTTTTTTCCACTACTTAGTAAATTTACATATTAATAAAAAAATAATAATAAAAAAAAAACTCACTCCGGGAAATCTGGCTGAGACGGAAATCCTTTATTCAGAGAAAACCTATTCAAGAGTCCGGAGAATCAAGTGTTGACTGATGGTAGTTGCCGGAGTGCGACGCTGCGCCGGGTGGTGCTGGTGTGGGGCTGGGAACGTCCGCTGCTTCCTGTGTGCTATATTAACCCTGTTTCCGGACATGTATTGATTTACACAGCATATATTGGTCATTACAAGGCAGCCTACAAACACTGTTATCATTATCACCGTTCTTAATATCTCGTTATCATTAGTATTCCTGTATCATCATCTTATCAACATCAATGGCCTCCTATAAACTAGCAAACCAACGTAAAGATATTCTTATTATTATTATCTTAGTATTATTATTATCATCATCTCTTTATCACCATCGTAATCAGCATCACTGCCATCCCATATATTAGGAATTATGATCAGCCTGCAGTCACTCTTATCATTATCATTATTAGCATCGTTATTATCATTTATGCTTTATCGTCATCATAATGAGCACAATTGTTCTTGTAGATATTACCCATTATAAGCAGTCTACAGTAACTCTTATCATTATCATTCCTTTACTTCTGTATCAGCATCATTATCAGCATCAGCGTTGTCACGTCCTTCCAGTCCATGTCTCAGTCTCAGTAAGCTGGCGCAACAAGATAAAGTTCGATGAGGAAAAGTAGGACTGAAAATTCTACATACTGATAATGAGGCAATACTGTAAATACATGTGGTAGCTTACACGTGGCGGATGGCGCTGATTCCTCTGACGTCTTTTTCATGAAACTCCGCGAGTCCTGAGCGTCACCTTTCCTTGTGTCTAGTTGATGACTCCTAATGAACGTCAGTTATGACAGCTTTTACTCATATTATATACATGAATAATCCAGTTGCGGGAATTTCCAGATATTACTTGCTTTAATCATACATATCCATCTTTTTCCTCCTCCTCTTCTCACAACTCCATTTCAATCCTTTTCCGCCATTCGTTCTCGTACCTCCTGCTCGTCCTTCGTCGCTTTCTTCATTCCACCACCATCAGCACCAGCAGCAACCATTACTTCTATCACTACCTCATCTACTATCATTACTACCATAACTATTCTCGTCCTTCTCTCCTGTCTCTTGTCACTCCTTGTGCAACCACCACTACTACGTTAGTAACCAAAACTAACCTTACTGTTATCAGTCTCATCCTTACCTCTTGTCCGTTACTACTTTTACTATCACAACTACTATCAGTAATATCCCATCCCTTTCCTCATGTCTTTATTACCACTTATTTATACCACTGCCACTTTTATCATTAACACCACTGAAACTATCCTTTACTATCACTATCCTCTTCCCTACCTCGCGTCCGTTACTATCACTATCACTACAACTATCACTATAACTACTACCATCCCCCATCCTTTCCCTCCTGTCTCTGTTCCTCCTTTTACTACCACCACTGTTATCATTACGGGTACTAAAGCTGCCTCTGCCATTACTAGCGAGGACCGGCAACCGAACACGCCTCACTTTTCCTCCATCCCTTCCCCGTGTCTTTGGTCTCATCCGAGGTAGGGGAGAAGGGCCCCATAATCCCTCCTTCCATCTTATGAAGCCGTGGGTCGTCGTCTGCTCCGCTCTAATCTTCCGAGAACGCGCCACTAACATTATGACCTACGAACGAATGGTGTTCCTGGGAACTCATCAGACGGGCATCTAGCGTCTTGAACGGATAAGGGGTTCCCCGAAAACCTTACACACACACACACACACACACACACACAAAAGACGGTCTTCACATTCCTCCCTCTTCCTCTGCCTTCTCTCAGCTTGCTTGCACGTACGCACGCCTCCCAAACCAGACCAAACCGGCGTGTGATGATGATGATGATGATGGTGATGATGAAGATGATGATAATGATGATGATGATGATGATGATGATGGTGGTGGTGGTGTTGCTGGTGATGGTGGTAGTGGTGGTGTTGCTGATGATGGTGATGGTAGTGATGGTGATGATGAAGTAGTGCGTTGTGTTAGTACGTACTGGGTCGGTAGTTAGTGATGGGGAAAGATGAAAAGGAGGACGATGATGATGATGACAATGATAATAATGATGATGATGATGATGAT
This sequence comes from Scylla paramamosain, assembly GCF_035594125.1. NCBI lineage: Eukaryota > Metazoa > Arthropoda > Malacostraca > Decapoda > Portunidae > Scylla > Scylla paramamosain. The sequence goes on along the minus strand of NC_087152.1, from coordinate 38,922,371 downwards.
GATGACGATGATGATGATGATGATGATGATGATGATGAGGAGGAGGAGGAGGAAGAGGAGGAGGGAGAGGAGGAGGGGAATCATTATTGGTGTTGACAATGGCAATGTTGACTATGGTGAAAGGAGTGATATTGAGATGACTGGTGTTTGTCGTGGCGTGGTGAGATGCTGGCAATAACAGTGATGATGATGTGGTAATGGTGAAGCAAAGGCTTTGGTGATGATGGCATTGGTGATTACAGAACAGTGGTACAGTAGACAGTGATAGTAATTTAGTAATATTCCCGGTAGTGGCAATGGTAGTAGTAGTAATGTTGTATGTGCAAGTAATGGTGATAAGCACCATAGGAATGATGGTGGTGGGGGATAGCGACGTATTAATGGTGACGTAAGTAGTAATTCTACAATAATGACGGCGGTGGTGTCAGCAGACCAATAACAGTAGTGGTGGTGGTAGTTGCGGTAGTGTGGCGCGTACTGAATCTGTTCCCTGTGGAGGAGAAGCAGGATATGGCAGCGTTGAGTAGTGAGAAAGCCACCTGAGCGCTTCAAACTCTGGGTGAAAAGTGTCCAGCTATGGGAAACTGGTCTCGCCAGCCGCAGCGGGGAGAGAGGCGGGGGCCCTCCTCAGGGCCGTGCTGGGAGGGCGGGAAAGACATAGCGAAACATGGGGTCACTTGTCTCATCCTGAAATGATATTACATGTACCTGAATGGAGAGAATGAGGAGAAAATAAGCTTATCTCAACACTTCTTCATTTACGACCATGATACATGTCTATCACGGCTGAGGACGCCAAGAGCTGGCATTACTAATAGTCAGAAAACACTTATTTATCTCTGTGGCACCTTGGAAGCGAACAGACTTCACGGGAGTGAGCGAAGCTAACTGAAGCTCCCTGTACGGTGGTGGGGACGCGTTGGTGAGACGAGATACCAAGAATTTAGTTAGTCCGGGAGTTGTGGCAGAGAGAGGTGTCCGCGCCCGGTCTCCCTCGCTCGTCTATGGCGGGGAGCTCTCAGTTACCTCCACGCAGCGGAGGAGAGTGCCACGGTTACGCTCCACGCCCGCTCCCACACCAGCCACCGGGGACTTGTCTTTCCATTCACCACTACTTGCCAGTGATGGATTGCTTGTCTATACTGTGTCACTTGAATGAATCCGGATCCAGAAGTCGGGAGGATAAAAGCGAGTTTGTGGAGTGAGACACTTTGAAAGACCAGTGGTGGATACAAAGAGGTATAAGCCTAGAAAGATAATACCACACCTTTCTTAAGCAAGTGCTTCCTTCCTTCACTATTTGGAATAACTGTGAAGGTGGATTGTGGACAATAAAGTGCCAAAGTGACACTGACGAGTGAGACACGTGGAAAGTACCAAGCCGTGTGTGTTCCCGTCTTCAGTGGTGTCGTGTACCGAAATAATAAGGTCAGTATCAAGGCAGATACTGATGCGCTTGAAGTATATGTCCTAGAGAAAATGTCATCTATTTATCATGACAGTTTGTGATGTGTGTGTGTGTGTGTGTGTGTGTGTGTGTGTGTGTGTGTGTGTGTGTGTGTGTGTGTGTGTGTGTCAGTTTAGAAAATATTTACACGATCTTGCATGTGGTCATCGCTGAAACACATCACACTCCCGAGGCCAGAGGTTCATGCAGCAGAAAATCATCCCCAGTTTTTAAAGTTATCTATGTCGGATGATATTTGCTACACTTGGTTTGGGTCTGAGGGCAACTACCCCAGGAGCCCCGGCCAATGATTGCATCTCACCTGTCGCCCCTCCTTCCTGCTCCTCGCCTCGCCTCGCCTCGGGCATCGTCTCAGTCTGCTGCTCCGAGAAGAGATTGTGGATGCTAACATTTTTCTTCTTTATTTTTATTGTCAACAGAAAAGTAATAGCATCACTTGAATAAATTAACTTTGTGCGTAATATATAAACCCTGGAGCATCGTCTGATTACCAACGGCTTTCTAGACGGTGAAAGACAAAGAAGCGAAGGGGAGGAGCCCTTCCGAGAAACAAAAGCGGCGATGTTAGTGGAGAGGCGGAAGAGGGAGGGTGAAAGGAGAGGCGGAGAAAGGAAGTGAGGGAATGAGTGAGAGTCAGAGTATCACGGGCTAATACGATGATTATTGAAGAAAGAGGAAAGCAGATTTTGTGCTTATGAAGTTGTAGGTTGCGCAGAAAAAAAAAAAAAAAAAAAACTTACTAGATACTTGGAATTTATAATGTCGGGAGTTATGTTCTACTTTTTTTTATTTTATTTTGTCTTATTTTTTTATTTATTTATTTATTTTATCAGCACGATCGTTTTGTGAGGTAATCAAGTTTTGACAGATCACCTGGAGAATCACGTCACAACCACATCAAATGCTCCCGAGTGGTGCCGTCAACCCCACGGTCACCCAGACACGGGACAAACACGGTCTCATGCATGAGGGCGTACCGCCATAACATTCCGGCATCCCCCGGAGGTAATATATCCATTTGTATTACTCCGGGAAGTGCATCAATGTTTGAGTCTATCGCTAACAAACACTCCCCGGTCCCAGGAAGCGTGTGGCAACTCACGGCGTATTTTTTGTGTAATCTCATTCATGGAATCGGTGCGCCCAGAGTGTCATACGCATGTCACTGAGTTTCGTGCATTTTCCATAAAGAATTGTACCGTTGGTGTCCGAGACGGTGTGACTAAACTAGTAAATATGCTTGGTTTCAAGAATTGCTGCTCGACGTAACATGACTATTGGTGTATGCGAGGAAGCGCACACGCGTCTCGCCTCGACTCACCAAGTCTGTGATGAATAAAGCCCCCCTTATACTCAGCGATCCGAGGGTGTTATTGAATAGGCGACCTTATAAAATCCATATCAGTATCTTTATTTGTTTTATCTAAGGCAGGTGAGGGTCGAACTGATTAGCATAACATGTCTCGCACGTGAAGAAGTAACGAAAAGCGAGGGTGTTGCTAGCGATGCGTTGCTATGGCGACGCTCCGTTTGCTAGTAAAGCAAATATTCGTGGCGTAACCGACCTGTTCCCGCCTAAATTCTAGGAACCACCACCGCCTTTTGAATGTCCGATTGGCTTTGTCTTGGGATGTGTGTGTATGTGTACATAAGAAGGGGAGAGAGAGAGAGAGAGAGAGAGAGAGAGAGAGAGAGAGAGAGAGAGAGAGAGAGAGAGAGAGAGAGAGAGAGAGAGAGAGAGAGCTATTAACATGTACAGGTATACACATGCATTTCAAGGGTGTGTGTGGAGCGGGGTGTCATTAGTTCAGGGTTAATAATTGTTGTTGTTACTTCCAGGAACCACGGAGCCAAGTAACAGATGGTGAAGGGAGACGGGGACACATGGTGGGAGGGAGGGGAGGGAGGGAGGGAGGGAAGACAGGAGTAGTCGCTAAATATAACTTGCCGGCTAACCTCACCAACACGCATGTTTCGTTTTGAGGTGGAGGATGCAACTACGACAAGACGAAACAAACCTACTCTCTCTCTCTCTCTCTCTCTCTCTCTCTCTCTCTCTCTCTCTCTCTCTCTCTCTCTCTCTCTCTCTCTCTCTCTCTCTCTTCCCCCACACTCACACCTGCCCACACTAACACCCACGTCAAGGGAAATTCTGGCAGCTTGAAAATTCTCAGGGTGGAATAATGGCTACGTGTGGATGTGTCATTTTCCTTGAAGCTTCCCCGGAATAGCAATAATAAGTACCGGGAATTTAATATGTCAGCCTTCTTTTATGTATTCAAGTTACTTCCCTTATCAGACACGGCCACTTAATACATGTATGATTGGGATTGCATTTAGAACAAATACTCGCACTCGACACGGCTATTTTTCTTCCGTGTGATGTGTGAGCAGCAGACAGACGCTCGCCAGGCTACTGCTCGGGCGAGTCACTGCTTCCGATGCAGCAATCATGTTCCCTTTGAATAAAACTACGATGATTATACGAATACAAACAATTTTATCGTGCGAATTAAACCTCAGTGAAAGCTTGACTTGCAGCAGCAACCTTGGCAACCAGCGGTGTCTGGCATCCCCGTCAGCTGATTCACGGAATGCGATGCTGCCTGAGTGACGGTGGCGGACACACGATGCAGTGCTTAATATGTCCAACAAAATGTACCCTCCCTGATTGCTTCGCTATATATTTCATATGAACTAACTTCTAGTTAGTCTTTGAGTCGATATCAGCAATAAACACTAGAGTTGGGCGCGACTCGGAAGAATGGTATCGATGTGTGCAGTACGACGTTAGGGCTTTACCAAGAAGAAACTTTCTAAGAGCAATTCTTAGTAAACCATAAGAGGTCGAGGTGTGAGGGGAACGCTATATTGAGAGAAGGAACTGTTACTCGTGAAACGAACTTTCTCTGGCCTTCCAGACACACCATTACTATCCATCACTCAACCTTAAAACATGCACGCACACACACACTGTATCATTCCATTGGCATATGTCAGATTCTTTTACAGTAATTGCTGCTTGGCAGAGTATCAGACACTCATCTCGGTATCCCCCAGTGCAGGATGGGCGCTCCCGACGTGTGTCCCGCCCGGGCTGGGGACTTTGTTGGTAAATGGTGTGTCACTCCCACGTCATCTAGGCTGAGCTGTGGGAATCCCTAATACTGCCTCATTTCTCACGTCACACACACACACACACACTTGGAGTGCATCAGTATGACGCAGTCTGCTATGAATTCCTGCCAAACCTCAGGTCCCGTGGCGGGGCGCCCCTCGCTATACACGACCAAGACATCGCCGTCGCCGCAACCAAATATAGCAATCATTACATCCCCTGCCGCCCACATGTCTATGCTTGCCCGCGACGCGCCCGCCTGATTTACTACTCTTGCTGGGGGTTCGGAGTCGACTTGGTTCATGTCACCCCTACCACCTCCGCCTTGTTACCTTTGCTAGCAGAAATTTCATCAGTTCGTATATATATAAACCGCAGTCACAAAATACAAGCCACACCACAAGTTACAAGCGTCTTTGTGCCCATGCACGCCTCTCATAACGTCCATGACCAGCTGGTGGTAGACGCGTCACCCTGTTTCGAGTCACTCAGCCCCTTGCCACTCCAGCCTCGTCCTTTGTACACCACACACCAATGCGCACGCGTATTATGTTTGGAAGCATTTTTCGGCTTCTTTGCTGCTGCTCATGGCCTCACATTGGCTGTCTGGAGTAACACACACACACACACACACTCGTGGGAAAGCGAACAATTTGAGGAAGAACAATCAGCTTACGTCAGCTTACGCGCTGTAGTAAGTGTCGTCACCAGCACGGAGCCATGACGCCTCAGTCCCTCTAGGTTAGATAGATCTAACAAAGGGTTGGGAGGTTGTCCGGAATGATTCCCAGCATGGCGAGTATTGACGACTTCCAGTCTTCGGGGGAAGGATAGCTTCGTGGAACGGAAAGTTAATGAGAGAGAGAGAGAGAGAGAGAGAGAGAGAGAGAGAGAGAGAGAGAGAGAGAGAGAGAGAGAGAGAGAGAGAGAGATTGACAAAAGTGTATGTAAAGAGGGGGACTAAATTAATAATTATACATCTAACGAGAAGTAGCTTAGCATGTGAAATGATACAAATATTCTTTTGCAGGTCATGATGTTGGTGTGTCCTGGTTGTCACATCGGGATGGCCGCCACCCCAGCCCTGCCGGCGGCTCACTGCCTACCTACGGCCCACCTCGCGCCGGCGGGGGTGCAGCCGCCTTACGTGTGTGGTCGGATGTTCCAGATGGGCGGGGCTGCCGGAGTACGGCCGTGTTTGCCGGTGCCCCACGACGCCTGTCATGTGTTGTGCTGTCTGTCCTGCCCTCACTCCTGCTCTGTTCTGCGTCTCTGCAACGTCCCTGAGGCGCGCAACAATCTCCATACCTCAGGCGGCGGCTTGGTGGAGGGGCTGACGGATGGCGGAAGAAGCACTTCTCCTGATACCAAGATCAACCACATGGCAAGCCACAACCCCTTCATACCCTGCCAGGCTGCCCTGCCAACTGCCAAGGCGTGCCCTGCCAGCCTGTTGCTACCGAGTCCTACCCACTCACAGCAGCAGTTGGCCGCGTCTGTTAATCCCTTCGTCGGAAGCACTCCTGCTGCTGTACCGCCAACTAAAGCTGCTCCGAAGGTCACTCTCACGCCTCCTGAGCCAGACAGCGTCAATGACAGCCAGATCCTGACGGAAACGAGACGGAAGCTGGAGGAGAGTGGGTGGTACCATGGCTCCCTCTCGTGGCGGCAAGCGGCGGCACTTCTGCGGGACACACCCGTTGGCACCTTTCTGCTGAGGGATTCTGCCAGTCCGCAGTGCCTCTACTCCCTCAGCGTGAACACCACCAACGGGCCCACGAGCGTCAGGATCCACTATTCATGCGGCAGATTCAGGCTGGACTGCACCGGCCACAGCCAAAGACACACGCCTGAGTTCACGGGCGTGGTGGAGCTGGTGCAGCACTACGTGGACGTAGCATCCACGCAGGTGTGGGTGGACCACGAGGGAAACACCTTCAGTCCCATCGACATCAGGCGGCCGCTGCGACGCTCACCTTCATCCCTGCAACACCTGTGCCGTCTGGTCATCAATTCCAGTGACGGCAGCGGCAAGAACAGCAGCAGTGACCTGCCTCCAGCCCTGCGTGGCTTCCTGAAGGCTTACCCGCACACGGTCTGACCCGGGCAGCATCACACACCCAGTGGACTTATTTTGGAAGATGTCTGCATCTCCTCCCGACCACCTGGCTGTCAACCTCGCGGTCACAGTTCCACGTCCAGCGACTGGGATGTGGGATGAGCTATGCCCGGCCAGGGCGTCTTCAGAGAGCGGTAGAGGCCAACGCACAAACTTAACTGCGAGCTGCTGCTGAGGGTGCCAAACGTCTCAAAGTGCATCTGTGATTATCTCAACACATGGTAGCTACTCTAGGACCAACAACACTTTACGTTCCCTTTCATAACGTGTCCACTCCCCGCCCCGCTCCGCCCCAGCCCTCCCTGCCCCGCTCCGCCCCAGCCCTCCCTGTCCCGTTCCGTCCCGTCTCGTCCCATCCCATGCCTCCCCGCCCCACCCCGCCCCTTCCTGCCTCACTCCATCTCGCCCCGCTCTGGAGACTGATTGGAGTCGTTCTCCAGTAATTGTCTCATGATCTCAGTTTCTCTCTTCGCCTCCCTACCCCTGTTCAGAGGCCCCCACAAGTACGCTACAGGTTGCAGCTCTGTCGGGTGCAACAAATCCTCAATCAGATGAAGCACTACTGCGTGTACCTCGTGCGCGGCGAGTACATGAGCGTGCAATGAAACCAGAACACTCCCGCACCGCCTCGCACCTCAACTGCCTCAAGTCTTATCGCACACCAGGACCTCAGGGGGTCATTTCCAGGTCACCGACAGTCAGGTCAACAAGCAAGACCTGTGGTTTACCGACAAAGGTCACTTTCAAAGCTCCACCTCGGACCAGGTGCTGTGTGGCTCTGACCTGAGGTGAGCTGATCTGCTGTCACGGTGACGTCTTATTTATTTAACGCTTATTTATTTATGAAACATTCTCTGCTGTTGTTGGAGAAAAGCGGGTTTCGGTTTGGCTTGAGGCACGAACAGGTGTGGGCGGGGGAGGCCGTGTAGTGTCAGTGTTTACCAGTATTTATCAGAGCTGTACAGGCGTGTCACGTGACGGTCAACAGAGCTTCCATGCTGACCTTTAACTCTGCGGGGCGAAGAAGCCTCATCTTTTCTCAGACATATTAGTGTAGACTATTTCTCGACCAATATAATTATGTAGTATTGTGAAGCAGGAAAGATGAATAGCAAAAAGTCAGTCACATAACTGGGCTGTGATCCTAGTGTCTCGGGGTGACTCCGCCGCTTCAAGGCACAGTGTCTGGCATTACCACGCCGCTGGAGATGGACGTGGTGCGCCTTCACCTGCCGCCACTTGTTGCTCCACCAGTTTTTCACTCCGGCAAGTTTGTAAAAATCAATAAGGTGGTGGCATATATCGGAGAAGCCTCACCAGAACGAGTCAATGATCCCTCGAGCCGCACGCCATTCTAAGTGACGTCACGCCGCTTACGTCCGATGACATCACTCACCGTGGCAATGCTCGGGGGACGCGTCGACCGTGAGGCTTCCCCGCTACGCCCTTGAAGTGGCCCATGAGCCCTACGCCGACACACACTTAGTTTTTAGTGTGTGTGTGTGTGTGTGTGTGTGTGTGTGTGTGTGTGTGTGTGTGTGTGTGTGTGTGTGTGTGTGTGTGTGTGTGTGAGTGAGTGTGTGTGAGTGACAGAGGACTGCTGCTACTCACCTCGGCTGTACTCTGAAGAAAAGGGAAGACATGTTCGCTATAGTTGGTTCAGTGATGAATTATGAAGTAACTTGTCATTTATGTAAAGTCATGCAAGTAATTGGTGTAAATGTGCAGTAAAATTAGGCCAAGGCTTTTTGATTAATTCATGCTAATACATTTTCACAAATCATGTAGGCAATGTATTTCCATATTTTTTTTCTTTATTATTAATTATTATTATTGTCATTATGCATTACTATTATTATCATTATTATTATTATTATCATTATTATTATTATTATTATTATTATTATTATTATTATTATTATTATTATTATTATTATTATTATTATTATTATTATTGCCATCACCATCACCATCATCCTCATCATCATCCTCATCATCATCATAACAACCCACAACTGTACAACAACTCTGATTAATTCGCCAAATTGTCCCATCATTCTCGTCTTGTGTGCGTCACGTGATTAATTACTCCGCTTCTGTTGTGTGTCCTGCCTGTGAACTAGGGCAAGGTGTCTGTGGCTTGTCATGTCCTCTGCAGGAACGACCTCACATGGGTACAAGTGTCACATGGTTTGTACTTACGTGCGTTACCACGTCCAATGTGAATAAATATATTTTTGACGTAATGAATTCTTTGATTCCCCTGCGGCCATGTTTATTGGGTGAGTCCTTGGGGGAGAGCGGAATACTGAGATGGCTTTGAGAGTAAGCACAGGAAAGGCAAAGAAAAATCAATATCAGGAGATGAGGTGAGCAACTAGATACAAGTACGTTCAAGAATTTCCTCTCTCTCTCTCTCTCTCTCTCTCTCTCTCGGCCACACATACTCACATGGAAAAGATCAAACGAACACATGAGGATGGACTTTAAATCTCTTAACACACACACACACACACACCACACACACACACACACACACACACGCACGCACGCACGCACGCGCTCGAGGCTATCTAAGGAAGGAGACAACATAGGGACATCAGGGAAGAGAATAAAAGCAACCACAAATGTAGGATCCCGCTGAACATCTTGGTGGATATTCCAACATCACAGTGATCACGGCAGCAAGGGTCACCGTGCCATCACCGCTGCCGTGACCACTGCCTGATGGGTCGCTCTCCTCGCCATCGATCACCATAGGCCCCACCCTTTCCAGTGAATTATGAGTCTGTCTCAAGAGGAAACTATGCTGAGATACACGACACCCCGCGGGTTTTTCCTTTCAGCATCCGGGGGAGTAGGGACTGTCCTAATTGAGTCATCGCGTCGACATCCGCTCCCATGGGGTCTGTGGATCTGTTTCCTAATGTGAACATGATATCACTTGAAACAAACAAGGCAGATAAATGATCTTCTAAGTAAATATTCTAGTGCCATAGTGAAGGTGATGCCGCGGAACATGATTATGATGCGGATCTCGTGGAATAATCTACGTAAGAAAGGCACGATTTAATTTATTAGTAATACGTTTATATAGGTCTTTTAAAAAGTCATCATAACTTCGTTTCAGGACTGAATACAAGAATTTACCTCAGCATGGTAAACAAAGTACTCCTGTTGTACTCGATTAAATACATGTCACAATATTTTAAAACATAATTACCTAACTTACTTTCATGATGTACCAAATCTATTAAACACAAGGAATGTAACATTGTGACAAATGAATGGCGATCGTTTTCATAAAAATTTCATCGTTTGGTTTATAAAATGAACATTAAGCTTCATTTCCTGTACAAAAATCCTGTAAAACTTTCCTAGCAATCATCTCGATGAATCTTCTAAAAACCTCCGTGGCGTGAGTGAGACGCAAAGAGAGATAAAACTCTACGGAGCAGCGACGCCAGTGAAACAGCAACACCAGACCATACTCGCCTGTTTCCGAGACGATGACAGAGACTGTCGGGAAATGCCGTACAAAAATTTCTTCCATGGAAGGAAAATGTGCTATTTAATAATACCAATTAATATAAATACATTAAACCTTGAGTACTTCATATATTCAAAGTCTATAAAATGATACTCGTATGAAAAAAGTTCTTTATAGCTTCGCCACGCTGTTCTATCAGATAACAGCTTGAGGTGTGGGACGGAAGTGTGCTGACACTTACAAATCTTAAAAAAAAAAAAAGTATGAGATCTGCAGTTACTGTTACTGATAGTGGACCCGCGTAGATGAAACTTTGCTGTGTTGCTGGGCGTAGTGTGCGCTACACAGCAACTGAGAGGGCAGGTCTTCACGGTCCTGCTGGCTTCTTGCAGACTCCTTTATATTCTTATGCATTTATGAGTGTAAATACAGAGGGCAAGGGTTTCCAGTCCTCTTCTTCCGTCAAATTCGGCTGTCTTTTACGTCACTCAAGAAATTAAATAGTATTAACAGCCCAGCCATGGAATGTGCAACCAGGGATTCCTCCCTCACCACCACCAGAATGCCTTCCACAGTGACAGCATCGTAAGTTATTAGTTTAAACTGAAAAGCGAGTGTTATTAAGACACTAAACACCATTTCCTCCCCTCGCACCACTTACTGCTGGTGTTGCATTGCTGTTTGATGATTCATCAAGAAACAACATTAAATTAAAGGCATTAAACACCATTTTTTTCTCACACCATTTACTGCTGGTGTTGCGTTGCTGCTGTGACTTACCAAACTGCGACAACCTTCCCTGTAAAGCAAGAGGAAAATGAAATAACAGTAAAGTCGAGCACGGAATGGCATCCTCGACGTCTTGTTACGCGTGACTCGCACTCACAACTCACGATTTGGCTTGTCACATTGCCCAGCGCAGCCACAGATAGCCGGGCGCCCTTGTGTCCCGGCAACCTGAAGGGAAAGGTGGAGGGCAACTAACAGCAGAATTATGCCAGAGAGAGAGAGAGAGAGAGAGAGAGAGAGAGAGAGAGAGAGAGAGAGAGAGAGAGAGAGAGAGAGAGAGAGAGAGAGAGAGAGAGAGAGAAATTACACTGAAACTCATACTACCGCAATGAAAAAAAAAAAAAAATAAAAATAAGAAAAATAAATAGAATAAAATAAATGAACATAAAAACAAGCAGCTCATAAGTACGTCCAATGACACAGCACACAACAGAGAGCGATGCACTTCCTGAACAGCTGAAGGAAAACAATATACAAAATTATTAGTGATGTTCCCTTTGCCTCGTGGCTGCGTACCAAGAGAAAATGTTATAAGTCTGGTGTGGCATCCCGTATTTCCTTCCAGGTGCTGTGGTATTACCTTTTTATTTATTTACGTATTTTTTCATATCTGTGAGAAGGAGGCTGACCAAGGACACAGGAAATCGGAAAAAAACAATCTAATTTCTTACTCCCCCCCCAAAAAAAAAAGTAAAACATAAAAACGTCCAAATCGTGAGCCTATGTAGTTTAGATGGTCGGTCCTTCGCACGTGAAATCGCTCATGTTATAGGAAGGAGAAAAGTGAAAACAGGCACAAATTCTCAGAGTTTATCAGTAAAAGGGACGAAAGAGTGAAAGTACTAATTACCTCTTACATCACTTACCTTGCAATCCTCCGCTGTTTATGAATTCGCACTGTACCATAAAGAGAGAGAGAGAGAGAGAGAGAGAGAGAGAGAGAGAGAGAGAGAGAGAGAGAGAGAGAGAGAGAGAGAGAGAGTACCTATCTACCTGCCTATCTGCCTACTACCTATCTACATACACACATACACACATACATACATACATATAATCAGGAAACACATTTTTCCACCACGATGACTACATGACATAAGGTTCCATCACCAGTTTTGCTTTAGTTGGAATTTATTAGCGCAGCAGCGGTCCACTATTAGCAGTACGTGTTACCATGGCGAGAGGAAGTTGTGGCTGTTGTGTTCGTAAAGCCGTGCTGGCGATGGCTGTGTGAGGAAGCTTTTTTTTTTTTTTATTAATGTAGCCCCACACTCGCTTTTGATATAAGAACATAAGAACATAAGAAATAAGGGAAGCTGCAAGAGGCTATGAGGTCTACACGTGGCAGTCCCCATATGAAATATACCTACCTATTTCCACCTATCATTCCTATCCATAAATCTCTCTAATTCCTAAATGCCTTGTTCTTTCATAAGGACAAATTCTCAAAGGCCACAGAAATGCGAACATAAGAACGTAAGGTAATATCCTGTATTCCGAAACGCTTTGCTCTTTCAATGCGACTATTTTCAAAGGCCACAGAGATGATTAGCCAGGTTATCAAAAGTGTTTCTCCCGTTAATAATGTAGAAATCCTGTTAATTAGTCATTAAAACCATAAAAAAAACACCATTAAAAACCCACTTTGGAAAGTGGAAGAGGCGTAGTATAGAAGTGTTTCAGAATATGGTTCAGTAACGTTTCAAGACACTTATCCTTCAATTTTTTTACCACCACTTCGGATCCTATTCGGGACCGGCATCTCAGTGGGCTTTTTTTTATTTTTTATTTTTTTTATTAGATTTTTTGTTGCCCTTGGCCGGTGTCTCTCCTACATAAAAAAAAAAAAAAAAGGAAGCTGCAAGAAGCCTTCAGGCCTACACGTGGTAGTCCCTCTATGAAACATTCCTATCTATTTCCTCTCCTCCTCCTCATTCATGAATTTACCTAACGTTATTTTAAGCTTCATAATGATCAGTCTATCGTGTTCTCATGGGAGTTGCCCTATTGACGGTGCAGGACCCTTGTTAAAAGATCACTGCATTCATGAAAGTAAAACTGAAAACGCTGGTAATTTCCACTATAATATATAAAAGAAGTTGAGATACGGAAGTCGTCGAAATGCTTGAGATTCTCTCTCTCTCTCTCTCTTTCTCCGTGACTCCATCTTCTGGAACATTATCTTGAAACGCGTCCATTACTGATTGCAAGGGTAATAACCATTTTTATACACAAGAATAAAGAAACCTACTCAGCTGTATTAATGCGTGGACGTTTTTCATAATGCTGGACACTTTTTAAAGGGAGCGTGACATTTGTAAGAACAAACTGCACTCTTGCAATGCTAGGTGAAGGTCACTGAAGGTTTTATTACTATTATCATTATTATTATTATTATTATTATTATTATTATTATTATTATTATTATTATTATTATTATTATTGCAGGTGAAAGTTCGGACTCAGGAATGGTTAAATGACGTTTTTATAGCATTTTCTTTATAGTATGGAAAGGAAACTACGACAGAAGAAAAAAAATAAAAAATCCACAAAAATAAACGAGAGAAGAAATAAAGGAAAAAAATATTCAGTGCCATGTAAGATTTCAAAAGAGAGAGAGAGAGAGAGAGAGAGAGAGAGAGAGAGAGAGAGAGAGAGAGAGAGAGAGAGAGAGAGAGAGAGAGAGAACAAGGGTGATAAAAATAATGAAGGATAAATAAACAAATGTACTATAGTGAGGCAATTGGAGGTTCGATCCGTGTTTCATCACCGGAGGCGCGTTCATATCACAATTGTACGAGACAGCATTGGGTGCAGGCTTCCCCCCCGCGGGACTCAGGTAGCGTGCGGGAGTTGTGTACACTGTCCCTCGCCAGAAATGAGCACTTTCATAAACGATCCCGCGGCAACAATGAAAATTAATGTGGAAACTGAGGAAGCGACAGCGAAAATTGAGTTCACAGTGATTATTGAAAGAACAGTAAAAAGTAAAGACTCAAAAGTGATGGTTGAAGAAACAACAGTAAAAATTAAAGAAACAACGGAGAGGATTAAATAAGCAACAGGGAATATTAAAGGAACAACACTCAGAACTGATGAAGCTCGATGAAAATTCATGGAACAACAATAACAGTTGAAATATAAACAGTGAAAATGAAAGAAAACATTTTTTTTTCTCGCTAGTAAACGGAGTGTGTGAGAAACTTCATTAACAATACATGAAACTATTTCTTAAAACATAAATTTGAAAATACACACGCAATTATAATGTTATGATTTTAGCAGGCAATTCACGAGGCTTCACGGTGAACTAAGAGAAACACGCCTGCAAGCAATATTATTAAAAGCTCCCTCGTTTCACAAAAGGTCAATCCGCCTATCTGAGCAAACAGCCCCGCGCTCCAGCCAGCCTGTGCCGGTGTACCTGATGAGGCGGCGAATTGGGATCATAACAGAGAGATCAAAGGGCGCCTCTGATCAAGAGTAATTGCTTCTGTAAAGAACACACACAACACTTTGTTTTCTTGCTTCATATAATCCCATATCTGAGGGATGCCCGATGAAGTGTTCTTATGCTTTTGACATTATCACTGGAGGAAACATAAACAAGAAAAATGGAAGTTGGAAGTTGGAAGTTTGAAAGACCATTTGTAAATCTAAATCTAAATGTAATTAAACAAAAAGACTGAGATGAAAATAAAGATCTATCTATTGATCAATCTATCTATCCATCCATCCATCTATACACACACACACACACACACACACACACACACACACACACACACATATGATGAGCCTTGCTGGTCAAAACAGGGGAGCGTCTTTCAGGGAACACCTCTCTCTCTCCCCTGCCAGCGTCCTGTTGTGGTAATGAGCCTAGCTGGTTAACATAGGGGAGCGTCTTTCAGGGAACACCTCTCTCTCCCCTGCCAGCGTCCTGTTGTGGTAATGAGCCTAGCTGGTTAACACAGGGGAGCGTCTTTCAGGGAACACCTCTCCCAAGGCAGCGTCATGTTTTGGTATTGAGTCTTGCTGGTCAAAACACGGAGAGTCTTTCACACACCAGGCTTTCGTGTTGACCATAAGCTTATCATTTGCTGGCTGGCGCGGATCAAGCATCACGGCGTCCACCAGTCATCAGTGTTACATGCGTTCTTTATGGAAGCAATTAGTTTTGATCAGAGGCATCCCTTGATCTCTCTTTGATGGCTATAATTCACAGCCTCATCAGGTACACAGGCACAAACTGGCTGGACGTGGGACTGTTAGTTTATACAAGCGGATTGACCTATTGTGAAACGAGGGAGACTTAATGATATTGCTTGCAAGCGTGTTTCTTTTAATTAATCGTATAACATCGTGAATTACACAGGATTTGCCTTTTTATAAGAGGAAGGAACATTTTTTTTCTTTTTCTGAAGGATACTGCAACTTTCCTTCCATTGATTTATTGCCCAGTAAAATAATAACAAAAGTATATTTTTTGAACATTCATATAATTAGTTGGTGTGAGTGTTCTGTGAAATAACTTCATGTAAATGTTAAAAGAATTTTCCATATGTGTTGTTTACTTCTGAATAAAATGCGTAGAAAATGTGTAATTTCCTCATTTATGCAGCTTCTCATATTTCATTATTGTTTCTTCATTTTTCACTGTAGTTTCTTAAATTTTTACTGTTGTCGATTCTTCAATTTTCACTGTTGCTTTAATTCTTACAGTTGTTTTTACGATATCAATCATTGCTTCTTTAATTATTGCGATTGCTCCTTCAATATCCAGTGTTGCTTTATTTTTTCCTGCTGTTTGTTTTGAATTTTCACTGTTGCTCCTAAATTTTTTTTTGAAGCAAGCGTTCCTGGCTTTTTATGGCACAAGGGACATAGACCAAAGGTTAATACAAATTCAGGAAAAAAAAGTTCCCTTAATTGTGCACGGGAAGAACGAATATAGCTTTGATTTGTTGTTTCAGAAATGTTTAAGAAAGTGACCGTGTGGCGTGGAATGGTACACACTAGTCCGACACACTGACTGAAGCCAGTGGGGAAAACCAACAGTCACCTTTCCTTCAGACAATGGTGTGAAGAAAGAGGCACCAAGTCCACTACCCACGCACCAATTGACTCCGTGGGGGAAAGCCAGCACTCACCTCTCCCTCAGACAATGAAGTGACGAAAGAGTGAGACACCGAACCTTCAACTCCCACAATAGATTCGCTCTTTGTTCATGTGTAAGACCACGACTTGGGATGCTGATGCGGGGAGTAACAGTCAATGGAGTTTCCTTCTTTATATACAGTATATACAACATATGCACAAGACTGGAGAAAACTCACAACGCTGGTTATGATTATGATTATTTATTTTTTTATGTAAGAGGGGCACTGTTTAAAAAAAAAAAATGAAAAAAAAAAAATGACATGGCCTACTGAAGTGCCAGTCCTTAAAGAGCCGAAAATTGGAGGATAAGTATCTTGAAACCTCCCTCGTGTCAAGGGGGAATACAGAAGCAATCAGGGAATTCCAGAGTTCACCAGGAAAAGGGATGAAAGGTTGAGAATACTGGTTAACTCATGCATTAGAGAGGCGGACAGAAGTGGGAAGTCTGGGTATGACGTGAATATGCTGCTTTGATCCCTAACACGGGTCTTTATGTGGACTGCAACTAACTCCTCCCAGTTCATGACGCTCCCGTGTAACAATGTAAAGGAACCCCCGACGACTGCTACACGCCCTCATTACCATATTAGAGGCCTGTTGTCTTACGCATGTTTCATTCCCATATCGCCAACACTGTCATGTTTTCAAAGAGTAAAAACATCTGTCAGAATTATAATTTATGAAGAAACTAATCATATCAGAACTGCAGGACAGATTTGCTTACTGTTAATGTGTTACTCTTGTATTACCACTGTTTCTATACGTTTTCAAAGAGCAAAGTATGTCAGAATTACATAAAAACGATGCGGGAAAAATAATCACATGGGAAATTCCAGCACAGATTCGGTTACCGTCTCATGCATTATTCCTTTACTATCATCACTTCCTCCCACGTGTTTTTCGAAGAGTAGAGCGTCTGTCAGAATTACGTGGAACCAATGAGGAAGTTAATCATGCCTCAATTATCTTAACATCTTAGTTGCATAAATATTCATAATCCAAATGCAGCAACTTTTATTCTACTCCCTTTATTTCCTCATACTTTCCGCTCTACCAAGCTCATCTGAGTGTCTTCCTTGTCTTTTGATGCTATTCATATTCCCTTCAATCTTTCCTAAGTATTTTTCCCCTCACTTCCCTTCTATTTATTTGTTAATGTAATTTCCCCCTTCCCCGTTCTTTCGCCTTTAGTCGTCCTCCCCCTTTTAACTTTTTAGTTTTTTTATTACTATTCATTTTCATCATATTTATTAACGGGAATGAAATACTTTAAAAACCGCAATCATTTGTTCACGGGTTTGTACTTCCGATAACAATAATACAAGAAAAAAATTACCAGTGACCTTCACCCGCCAATGTAAGAGCGGGGTGTTGTCATTAACGTCATGCTCCATTTAAAGACTATTCAGTAATATAAAACATGTATACATTGATACAGCAGAGTTGTTATTATTATTATTACTATTATTATTATTATTATTATTTATTTATTTATTTTTAGTTGTCCCTTACAAAAACAGTTATTACTCTCGTTATCAGTAATGGACGTGTTTGAAGATGACACTGAAAAATGTGGAGCCACGGGAAGAGAGAGAGAGAGAGAGAGAGAGAGAGAGAGAGAGAGAGAGAGAGAGAGAGAGAGAGAGAGAGAGAGAGAGAGAGGGTTTACGTTCTGTGGTGGAAATTGCTGGCGTTTTCAGTGTTGCTTTGATGATTGTAGTGATAACTTTAACAAGCATTCTGTATGATTAGTGCGACAAATTTCCCATCATATCACAAGTAATTATCTCTGTGGCCTTTGAAATGAGTCCTTGTGAACGAACAAAACATTTAATAATACGAGCCAGAGACGAGTGTGGAAAACTTTATACCTCGCCTCTCGCTAATCCAGCTTCCATGGAGTTAGGTGTTCTGCGCCGTCTCTGTCAGCTCTCCTCACCCCTCCAGCTACTAACTCTCGACAGGAGCTTCATCCGCCCATGTATGGAACATGTTTCACATGTTATAGGGGCTTCTGTTCATGGTGGAATAAAAAAGATTTCGTTTCATCAACTCAACTCTCTAAATGACTTCAGCCTCTCTCTTCGCCGCAAGGTTGCATCTTACACTGTTCTATCGCTATTTTGACTCTTAACTACTCTTCTGGCCTTGGTGTCTGCGGTTTCGCTGTACAAAGCTGTCTGTTTTCTCTTACCCTTATTTTGACCACCTTCCTAATGAAATAGTTCATGCCTCTTGCTAGTAAACATCGGAACTCCCTGCCTGTTTCCGTATTTCCTCCTACTTAAACTCTTAAGAGGGAGGTTTCAAGGCACTTCATAGTCAGGAACTGGCACCTTCAGCGGCGTTTGATTAATGCCCCTCCTAGATAAAAATAAAGAATTTACAGTCGCTGTCATCACCACCACTATCAACAGGAGAAAATTCCCATGGTTACACGACTAATCAAGTCTGTGACCTTTGAAAATTGTCGTTATGAACAAAGTTTTCAGGAATACGAGCCAGAGACGAGTGGGAGGAAAAGGCAATAAAAACAAAGCTTCCCAACACAGCCAACACCACCACGGCATTACGAACGCAACAGCCGCCACTTATCCCTCGCCAGAATGACACGTGCTGCTAATGGTGGGCCGCTGCTGCGCTGATGAATTCCAGCTAAAGCAAAGCTGGTGATGGACTATTTGTCATGTCATCATCGGGATGGAAAATGCGTTTTATGATGATATATATATATATATATATATATATATATATATATATATATATATATATATATATATATATATATATATATATATATATATATATATATATGTATATATGTGTGTGTGTGTGTGTGTAAGAGTGTATGTATGTATGTATGTATGTATATATATATATATATATCTATCACGGAGGACTGCGATGTAAGTACTGCAAGAGTTAGTACCTTCACTCTTTCATCCTTTCCACTAGTAAATTCTGAAATTCCCTGCCTGTTTTTGTTTCCTCTTCCTATCACCCGGACTGCTTCAACAGAGGAGCATCGGATATCCGCGGAAATAAATTGTGTTCCAGTTTGGAAATGTTTTATTGTATTATTTTTTAGGGAGAAGCAACATAGCCTTTATTTTCCCTCCCATTATGCCCTCGTCTTGCCTCCTTCGCGCAAACATAAGAAAAATAGACGCCAATGGAAAGAAAAGAGGACGAGGTCAGAACGAGAATGAGTATAAGAACATAAGAACATAAGAAATATGGGAAGCTGCAAGAAGCCACCAGGCTTACACGTGGTAATCCCTGTATGAAATATATCTATCTATTTCCAACTATCATCCCCATCGATAAACCCGTCTAATCTTCTCTTAAAGCTCCCTAATGTCCTAGCACTAACAGATTGATTACTGGGTCCGTTCCATTCATCTACCAGTCTATTTGAGAACCAATTTCTTCCTATCTCTTTCTTAAACCTAAATTTTTCAAGCTTGAACCCGCTATTTCTTGTTCTGTCCTGGTTGCTGATCCTAAGAATTTTGCTTACGTCCCCCTTGTTATAACCCTTATACCACTTAAAGACTTCTATCAGTTCCCCTATTAATCTACGTCTCTCTAAAGAATGTAAATTTAACATTTTCAATCTCTCCTCGTAAGGAATACTCCTCATTTCCTGTATCCTTTTAGTCATTCTCCTTTGTACTGATTCTAACAGACCTGTATCCTTCCTGAAATGTGGGGACCAGAATTGCACAGCGTAGTCTAGATGAGGTCTGACCAGCGCCAAGTATAACTTTAATATTACTTCCGGCCTTCTATTTTTAACACTCCTAAAAATGAATCCTAATACCCTATTTGTCCTGTTTCCGGCCTCTGTGCATTGCTTTCTTAAGACGGAGTTCAGAGCTAACTATAACTCATAAATCTTTTTCGTACCCTGAACCTACCAGAGTTTCGTTGTTTATTGAACATAAGAACATAAGAACATAAGAAATAAGGGAAGCTGCAAGAAGCGACCAGGCTTACATGTGGCAGTTCCTGTATGAAATATACCTACCTATTTCCACCTATTATCCCCATCCGTAAACTCGTCTAATCTTCTCTTAAAGCTCCCTAATGTCCTAGCGCTAACAACATGATTACTGAGTTCGTTCCACTCATCTACCACTCTGTTTGAGAACCAATATCTTCTTATGTCTTTCCTAAACCTAAATTTTTCATGCTTGAATCCGTTATTCCTTGTTCTATACTGGTTGCTGATACTAAGAATTTTGTTTACATCCCCCTTATCATAACCCTTATACCACTTAAAGACTTCTATCAGGTCCTCTCTTAACCAACTGTGTGGGTTTCCTCTACCTACGCTAATTACTTTGCATTTGTTGATATTAAACTGCAATTGCCGTCCATTCGTTCATCCTATCTAAATCTGCCTGCAAGACCTAATTAATCTACCTACCTTTGTGTCATCCGCAAATTTACTAACATCACTATTAATTCCACTATCCAAGTCATCGATATATATTAAAAACAACAATGGCCCTAATAATGACCCCTGTGGCACCCCACTTACTACATGACCCCACTGTGATTTAGAGCCGTTTATTGCAACTCTCTGTCGCCTGTCGCTTAGTCATGACAGTATTCAGCCTAACACCTTCCCATCCATCCCGTGTGCCCTAACCTTTCTCAGGTGCCTCTGATGTGGAACATACGTAGAAGATGAATAAACAGTAAATAGTTTTCAGTTATTTGTATATTTCTCAGGGCACAGTGCTCAGGAAGTGTGCTCTCCTATATCTCACACTGTGGCGCTCGACTGACGTAAAGTTTGCTTTTGTTATATTTCTTACTTTTCACGCGTACGTAAACTGTATTTTACAAATCGGCTTTTCCACGTTTTTCTTTTAATTTTATTGCATACATTTTTTTTTCCGTATCACTGTGTTCCGGAAGTGCGCTTCTTCCTGCATCCTATTGTACGACACGAGTTATCATTTCCTGCTTACATTATTTTCATTGCAAATATTTCCTTTTTTTTTGTCGGTGATGTACTGTGTCCGCCAAACTTTACTACATCCCCTCCTCCCCACACATAAACAGAGAGACAGAATTAAACTAAGCATACATACATACATAACCAGTATTTAACAATCTTTCATCCCTTTCACTGGTAAACTCCGGAACTCCCTGCCTGCTTCTGTATTCCCCTTTCCTATGACGTTAATTCTTTCAAGATACTTCTACAGTTTTGGATAATCCTTTTGACCCTTTTTCTCTAGAGACTGGTGCCTGAATGGGCCTTTTTATATGATTTTTGTTGCCCCTGGACAGTATTCCTCGCACATAAAGGAAAAAAAAAAAATACACAGACAGGTACAGACAGACAAACATACAGAGATAGATAGTCAAAACAGGAAAACAGAGAGACAGACGGACAGACAGACAGATAGATAGACACACACACACACACACACACAGAATGAACACCAATTTATTCACATTCATGCCTAAGTAAGACCACATTACAACCATACCCAACAAAATGCAATGACTAATCCTACTTAATGACAAAACCCATCAAGAACACAGCCAACAAATACTAGAGCATAGCCTGTACTGAATCGTGCTGTGAGATAAAGGAATGAAGGTGGCATGTGGTTCCCTTGATAAGATTTGTGTCCAGCAACAATAACACAATCACGCAGATACTGAGGTGCTCCCCCGGACTGCTAGCTGGTCTGCACTCCCAACACAATGCCTGCCTGTACTTGCTTCACACTAAGGCCACTCATATATACATACCTCAGATACCACACTAAAATCCCTGAGTCCCCAAGCTGAATATAGGAAAAGCGAAGGCTGGTAGCATATGAAAACAGTGCTAGAAGATGAATAAGGATACTTTTTCACTGTAATCATGCCTGTCTTACTTCCACGCATACTTCAGATACCATACCAAAATTCCCGAGTTTCAAAGCTGAATATAGGTAAAGAGAAAGCTGGTAGCATATGAAGATAAATATGGATATTTCTTTTTATTCTAATCCTGCCTGTACAACTTCCACACATGCGACTGAATATAAAAGATGAAGAGGCGTTATAACCGAGATTGCTTAAGCGATTGAGAAAGGATATTTATCACCTCTATCACTAATAATTCGTTGACAGTAATACTTGTATTCTTAAAAACTGCATTCTCTTATTCCGACTACTTTCCAGTGGAAGTAATGGAAGTTATTTGCGTTTTCAAGGGTGATTACATGATTCTAGTGATGGCTTGACAAGACTAACCATCCCCGTGGCCTTTGAAAACAGTCGTGATGCGAGTACGGGTCTAAATCTGATGAGGGTTCGGCAAAGTCAGGATGAAAGCGAGCGTTCGAAGTACACCGCTTATGTGTACGTGTATTTGTATTATATCATACTCGTACATGCCTTTTATAATGCTGGTAAATGGGAGAGCGAAATGGTATAGTGGTTTCTTTCTCTCTCTCTCTCTCTCTCTCTCTCTCTCTCTCTCTCTCTCTCTCTCTCTCTCTCTCTCTCTGGCATAATTCTGCTGTTAGTTGCCCTCCACCTTTCCCTTCAGGCTGCCGGGACACAAGGGCGCCCGGCTATCTGTGGCTGCGCTGGGCAATGTGACAAGCCAAATCGTGAGTTGTGAGTGCGAGTCACGCGTAACAAGACGTCGACGATGCCATTCCGTGCTCGACTTTACTGTTATTTCATTTTCTTCTTGCTTTATACAGGGAAGGTCGTCGCAGCTTAGTAAGTCACAGCAGCAACGCAACACCAGCAGTAAATGGTGTGAGGAAAAAATGGTGTTTAATGCCTTTAATTTAATGTTGGAGCTTGATAAGTCACCAAACTGCAATGCAACACCAGCAGTAAATGGTGAGAGAGAGAGAGAGAGAGAGAGAGAGAGAGAGAGAGAGAGAGAGAGAGAGAGAGAGAGAGAGAGAGAGAGAGAGAGAGAAGATAATAGGTGCTTTAAGCTGCGGAGCAACTTAAAGAACCTTTCCTCAGCGGCTGGGGGTGGTTCTAATCTTTAGACGCGTCGCAGACCTGGTCATATGGAGTCCGCCTGCGCAAGCCACTCCGTGTCGCGCCGTCGTGATGGTTGCGGCGAGTGATATGTTGCTGTAAATAATTCTCTGTGTTTTTCAATATGTGGAGCTTTACCTGCATCCTGATCACACTATCGTGTGATCAGAGTTTTTCCTACTTAATGTAATAATGTATTTCAACATTCAATGATTAACTATTAAAAATAGCGAGCATAATTAAAACTTGTTAAACATTTTTTTTTAACATCTTCACAGTTCAACTCGTTGTGATGCCATTTTCTTTTTTGTTTTGTGAAGTTTTTACAATACATCTTGATTCTACAGTCACTGACGAGGCTGATGGTGTCAACCAAAACGCTAAACCGTATATGAAGTGAGTTATTGCATATAATTCGCGCAGTTTGTGTGCTCGATAAATTGAAATATACAAAATACGGCAGAACGGTGGTGGATCCGACGAAGAAATGCCATAAAATCAGAGAGATGCACCGTCAAAAGTTACCAACTAGGAGGTGTTTCCGAGACTGAAATAGCAATTTTTATATGCGATGGACACCAAAAGGTGCTCCTGGCCAAATCATCGTTGTACCCTCCAGGGGCCAGGCGGAGCGGTGGGTTGTAGAGATGTGTGGTAACAAAATTATAAGTTCCTCGCTCCGCTCGGGGAATAATGTTGTGTCTTAATAACACTCGCTTGTCATTTTAAACTAATTACTTACGATGCCGCCGCTGTGAAAGGCATCCCGATGGTGGAGGTGAGGCATGCCTGGGTGCACATTCCATGGCTGAACTGCATAAAAGGAAAATAGTGCTGCGTGTGATGGAGGAAATTCTTCTGAACACTATGAGGTTATTAGATTTCAGATGAAGTGGAAAGGAAGTGTGGTAAGCAACTTTTTCATTCCCAGCTGTAGGAAGAACACAACAACAGCTCTGCATCGCGAGGACAAACACATGAACACACCCACTGTTATTTTGCCCCAACGGCTTGAAAAAAAAAAAAAAAAAAACTTCCGTCCTGCATCTTTGCTTTACCAAAAATTTTATAATAATATCGTGTTCAGGAGAATTTGTTCTGTGAAACGCCACTACTTTTATTTACGGTATTATCAAAATTCCACGAAAAAGTAGCATAGAAGAAAAAACGGTAAGAAAAACAAAACAAAACAATAATTTCAGCCCCATTTGCGACTTCAACTTGCGCCGATTTCTTTGTCAACTTTAACGTTGTTTTAATACATTCGTAATCTACTGCTATTCTTCACGCCTGTGGTCAAGGAATGAAGGAAGCATCACACAAAATAAAGGAGACAAAGGAGAAAGAAAAGAAAAAAAAAAAGAAAAGTAAAACAATTGCCAGATATTGATTGTGTATTTCGATTGGCTCGTTCCATCTTTGTCACTCGTGGAGACTCGCACATCAAAGGGACAATTCTCTCAAAATGTGTAGTCATCCCCTTCCTCCAGCGCGAGGCACGATTTTTTAAAACTTTCGAAATGAAAAAAAAAAAAAATAAATAAAAAAAATAAAATATCAATGTAGCGTATTATGGTCTTTTATTTATTTATTCATTTTTTTAAGACATCTTTTTATAAACATTTAGGATTTGTATGACCACATAAGACAGTAGTGATAGACGAGCACCCTCTGATCTCTTCCACAGTGCAGGAACAATTTGTGGCTGCAGTGCTCTCATTACAAAGTGTACAGTACATATTTCCAGCACCTTGATCCGTGTTCTTTGCATATCACTTCCCTGTACTAGCGTAACGTAGGTGTTTCACATGTTTAATCTCTTCTGTCTGTTGCCCATGAGCTGATTGATAACAAAGAACGGCGAAATGTGGCTCGTTTAAGGAAATTGTTTCATTTGTTTATTTATCTATTTTTTTAGTCTTTCAACGCCTGGAAGAAGCCCCGACAACCTAACTAATGAGAAGAAAACGTCCTGCAAACTTACACCTTTCAGAAAAAAAAAAAAGTTTATTGAAATCCCTGAACAACTGTCAAGGGGTTTGGAAGACAGTACCGTCGGAAGAATCTTTATAAAGTGCAGCTTGTTATCGGTGCAGAATAAGATGGTAGATAACGGGTTGTAGTCTTGGAGTTTTTTTTTTTTTTTTTTTTATGTAAGAAGGACACTGGCCAAGGGCAACAAAAATCTAATAAAAAAAAAATGCCCACTGAAATGCCAATCCCATAAAAGGGTCAAAGCAGTGGTCAAAAATTGATGAATAAGTGTCTTGAAACCTCCCTCTTGAAGGAATTCAAGTCATAGTTGTGGAAGTAATATGATATTTGCTGCCGTTGTGATTCAATTGTATGTTAGGCGTTACCTGTCCAGTACTCCACTCCACCTAATTCCTCTCGGAGTTTTGATTCATTTAGCCATGTTGATACAAGCGCTGCCAAGCTGCTCTCCCTCGTCACTGCTGACGTTATATTTGATTGTCTCAACATTTTTTAGCAGCATTTCTTTTCTTTTCTGACAATATTATTCCCTCCTTCCTTCACACTTTCACAACGTAATATAAACAAACAGGTAATTTCTTGTGAATTCATTATAACACTTTCTCATAATTCTTCTGATCTTAGGAGTAAATCTTCTTGTATAACGGATTAACTAAATTCTTTTTATACCGCTACTTCCACTGTATAGTTTTTTGTGTAGGTACATCTTCCTTAGTTGATTTCTGGAAACTTGTAATGCTGGGAAAGTCGACAACCCGCAGGCATCGCTCGGTGAGTTATTAAGTGTAAATGAAGCAAGTTATGGCCTCACCTCGCTGCGCTCAGTGTGATGTGAAATGTTGCTTGCAGCTCTGCCCCGCGCCATGTATTCTCCACCAGCTTGGATATTACTTTTGCCGTTCGGGGAAAGGCAATGAAGGAGACCACTCACCTCCACCACCATGGCGACAGCGGAGCACATTTCAAGTCTTTTATTACGGAGTTCTTCCAGGATTCTGTGGTGTTGATTTTTTTTCCAAAGCACCATATGTTCTCAGCACGTACAGTTGGTGATGAACTGTAGGCTTCAGAGTTAAAAGAAGTCTTTTATTGCACTCCATAAGGGAAAAGTTAAATTTGATACAGAACCGTGTGTAACAGAGATTACCTGGTGACACTTTGCGACCGACAGGGGTGGGAAAATATTAAATACATAGTCACGAGATATATATGACAGTTGTATGAATAATATGGATGAAATTAAGTGAATGTCTCATTATAGTGAAGCAAGATAAAAGTCGTATGTATGAAATGTGTGAATAAACGAGACAATATACTCTCTTTCTCAGATTGTCTTGCAGGTAACATGTGCGTTTGGCTGGAGGGAGCGACCCGTGACCAAGAATCTATATTAATCGAGTACCTGTTAGTAATCAGGAGACAAGAAAATAAGGGAAGCTGCAAGAATCCGTCAGGGGCTACATGTGGCAGACCTTGTATAAAACATATCTACCTACCTTCTGCCATTCTAACTGAGAACCAATTCCTTCCTATCTCTTTTTAAAATCTAACTTTACAAACCTGAACCTATTATTTTCTTACTATACAAAATATTAACCTCGTATGCGAACCACGAGGGGACATCTGGTATGGCAATGATATATAGCATAGTTTGAGTTTACTAGCGTCCTGTACAGCCTTCAGCGACAAGAGTAACACAACGAACAAACGAAAGAAAGAATGAATGAAAAGAAGAATGAGTGAAAGAAAGAAAAGGAAGAATGAAAGAAAGGGAAGGAAGAAAAATGGCTAAGTAAAAACGAAAACGAAAAAGTGAGAAGAAAAATGGTTAGTTAGGCATCAAATACTGAGTCAAAGAAAACGAACCTCTACAGAAAACTATATTAGAAAAGCTAAACTAAACTAAATACTTGGTGTTGAGCCTGACTTGAGAAATAATAAGATATACATCCTCTCAGGCCAAAAAAAAAAAAAAAAAAAAAAAAACTTTAGCTTGGGCCCAGTGTTCATTGGTATTCTAATTTTACTACACTGTATACCCTCCCACCATCCATACATAGTAGGAACCATATTTTTACAACTTTCTTTACTTTTTTTGGGGGGACAGGTGGACCAGAACTAGTGTATGTACTTTCATTCCTCCTCCCCTCCATTTTCGTGCCCTTGGCTAGTCTCCCTTACGCTTAAGAATGACAAGTAGGTAGGTACTGCGTTGTCTTTCACCAGAAACTTCTTACATCGGAGTCAGTTGTGAGTCTTGCTGTCTTCCGGAACAGTGAGCTGATGTGTGTTACTGGATCAATTTTCTATTTTTCTTATTTTATTTATTTATTTTTTTAATTCTTTTAAGGAAACCAACCCAGGAGGAGAAAAGAGGAAAAAAGGAAAAAAAAAACCCCACTTTACTTGCTGCTGTCCCCATACAAAAAGAAAAGATTCAGGAAAGTACATATATAAATAAGTAGATGAAAGACTAAATAAATAAATAAATAAATAAATACGCACTTAGGTACATACATAACTAAAATAAAGAGAGTCGACCATTTTTTTTGTCCTGTAATACTGAAAATTTGTGTACCTAGCCACTAAGAATCAATGTAGCGCTCTTTACCTTTCAGTACGGCATAAAAAAAAAAAAAAATAAATAAATAAATAATAGAAAATAAATATAATAAATAAAATGAATAAAAAAAAAACCAGATGATACCATAACATATCACGTATTGAAGCAGTGTACGAGCAGAACCAGCCGTGACCTCTTCGCTGGAGTGTTGTTTCCTGGGATAGATAATGCGTGGTATTGACGAGCTCAGAACGGATCACGGCATCCAGTGAGGCAATATCCAGCATGGTCACGTGGCTTTTGAATCCCTCACCCTTTTAAGAAATATGGAAATAACATTGTGAGGAATTTTAAATACAGTGTTTGTTTTATCTATGTATGTTATTATGTGGAATTTATTGCTTTTTTGCTTTTTATTCATCATCCCTTTAGATAGTTATTTCCAAAGCATGAAACCGGCAAGGTATTAAAGAAAACTTAACAAAGGCGATTTATTAATATTTTTCTTATTCATGTTACGCAAAAATGTAAAACCTCTGCTATCCTTTCAATATACATTTAACCCCATTCTCTGCTGATGATTCTTAGGTATAAAACTACACTGTATTCAAACAAACACATACAAATAAAGGCAAAACATCAAGTCCTGCATAGTCCGGCATTCAGTCTCGAGTAACATTAGTACCATAACAACAACTGACGGACGCCCCGAGAACAAAACCCATGGAATAATGAATAACAGGAGCCATGATGACAGGAGGGAGGGAGAGAGGGAGGGAGGGCTCGGGGCTGCCTCACACCATCGTCCCAGGCAGGCACTATCAAATGCGGGTATTGCTTTATGCCATTATAGGAGCTTTTAGCGGTAATGAGGCGTGTGGGTGAGGGTGCAAACACTGCCTGGCCATATAAAGCTTTGGCGTCACTCTTCACCAATCTCCTGTCCTCCTTCCTCCTGTGATGTACCGCCTTATTCTGAATCTGAAACGCACTGTTCTCTCATCACGAATATTTCCAAAGGCCAAAGAGATAATTAGCCGGGTTCTCAGGAGTGTTTCTCCGGTTAGTCATGTGGAAATGTTGTTAATCTGTCACTAGACCAGTAAAAAAACATCCTTAAAAATTCGTGTAACTTCAACTAGAGCCTTTTGAAAGTAGTCGGTGTGCGGCGAAGAAGCGTCTCAGAACTGTACTCTCAAACGTTTCTGCGTCTACCTAGGCGACTTCCGGCAGGCTTTTAGTTACTTAGAATTTCAGAAATGTTTTCATGTTTCTAGTGATACTGTAAGGGAAAAAAAAAAAAATATACACACCCTTGAGAGCTCGACTGACCTATACCAGCAACTTCTAACAATTGTAATATTATTGGAGATATTGGGGTTTTCAATGATGTTTTCATTCAGCATATTTAATGGGAAAAAAACATCCACGAGAGGCCGATTAACTGCATCTCGACAACTTCTAACAAGCCCCAAATGAAGTTTTTCAAAGGCGTTTTCCGGATTCTAATACTAGCTGAACAATGATTTTGTACAATTAATGAGTAAAGCACCTCTTGATCCTGATAGTTTCTAATAAGCTAAAATTAAGATTGCTCGTATAAATATTTGTAAGGATGTTTTCATGTTTCTTGTGCCAGTGTAACCAGGATTCTGGACAGCCAATGGAGAAAACACCAAGGTCAACCCGACTATTCATTTGTGACCTTTAGAAATCCTGATGAAAACCCACAACATTGAAGAATTTGACGTACCTCCTTTTGATATATATAAAAGATTATTTATTTATTTATTAGTTTTTTTTTAGCTCATAAATTCAAGTAGATGAATGAGTTCCCGACTGTAGATTAAAGTCCATTTGTCGGTGATAGTGTGAAAAGCAGCTTAACATTTCCTTATAAGTATTTACGATTATCCCGCGCAGCACTGATTGGCAATTAGCGTCTAAAGGTTAGTTAATATATTTACCTTACGCTTGACTCTGACACGCTGCCTGCATTTCATTACTGATCCACTCGACTTCAGCTCAACACCTCTCATTATTCGCTTCATAGTTAATAATGCTGAGTAACGCAATACATCACATGATGAGCCGAACAGCGCTGCATCGCTTATTCCGGGGAAGAATAATGGTCACAACACATCCTCGACAGAAACATGTACTGCTGATTTTTTGTTAATGTATTTTACACTGTAGCGTTACGTATGTGCATTCCTTATTACTGGTAACGTCATTCAGATTTTTTTTTCTTCTAAGCAGCAATTCAGCAGGCTTTTGTCCCCTCCGCTCACACTGTAGCCTCAGCCAGCCTACTTCAAGCTAAAATAAAATAAGCTAAAATAAAATAATTGATAAATATAGTTAAATATAAGAAAAAAATAGAATAAATAAAAGTAAAACAAAGAATAATCAGACTTTATAAAAATGAAGACAACATAGCCAATGTGTGTGTGTGTGTGTGTGTGTGTGTGTGTGTGTGTGTGTGTGTGTGTGTGTGTGTGTGTGTGTGTGTGTGTGTGTGTGTGTGTGTGTGTGTGTGTCAGAATGAAACCTCGTAATATGAGACTCATTAATCAAGAATTAAACTTCCCCCACCCCCCCAAAAAAAAAGAAAAAAATAGTGAAGACGAATGTGTAAACTCCATCACAAGTTTTGTGTTGAAGAATATATATATATATATATATATATATATATATATATATATATATATATATATATATATATATATATATATATATATATATATATATATATATATATATATATATATATATATATATGGTACGGTCAACATCTGTAGTAAGCGATTATTGCAGAACATGTAGACACTTTTTATACATTGACATATGAGTGAGATACAACAAAATATGTATTGTTACTATGGTATTTTGGTATTAACCTCTTACGGCAACTTTCTCACTTTTTTTTTTTTTTCAAAGGTGACCAACAATACAGAAGTGTAGACAACGCACAGGAGAAAACAAAGGAAGGCAAGCCTGAGAGAGCTCCATCTGCGTGACATCCCAAATGGAAATTTTACGCAGTAGGACGGACAGCTGAAGGAAACACCAAACGTCCAAGAACAATTGTTATCAAGCAAAATTTTTGTGGTATCTTGTCTTAAAAACTGTGAGAAGGCAAATATTTGGATAAGTAATCTGTTTATCTATCTATATATCTTTTTATTGATCTATTTATTCACATATATTATTTTACCGCCCATACATATTTAAGTTATCAACTAAAACAAAAATATACCAGAAGAAAATGTCCTAGTAGTTTTATAATTTATTCATCTACTTATTTATCATCGCGCGGCGAGAACGAGGCAGTGGGAGCGAGGAAGGAGGGGAAAAGAAGGGGAGACTAGAAAGGGGAAGGGAATGCGTGTCTTATCAGTTGGATCTTTCGTTTTAGGTCAGTGGTGGTTGAACAGGAGGAGGAGGAGGAGGAGGAGGAGGAGGGGGAGGAGTCAAATGAGAAAGGAGGAGGAGGAGAAGGAAGAAGGGAATGGAAAGGAGAAAGAGAAAGAGCAAGAGAAATAAAAAAAAATACAAAGAAAAGTCAAACGGCAACATACCTTTAGGTCCTTGCAAGGCTGTATGGTAACTACTACTAACTAGCTGCAAGAGGAGGAGGAGGAGGAGGAGGAGGAGGAGGAGGAGGAGGAGGATCAAGAGGAGAAAAGAGAGGGTGAATTTATTTATTTATTATTTTTATGAAGAAGGGGCATCGACCAAGGGCAACAAAAATCCAATAAAAAAAAAAAAAAAAAAAATAAATAAAAAGAAGGCGCACTGAGATCCCAGTCCCCGAATAAGGTCCAAAGCGATAGTAAAAAATTGAAGGATAAGTGTCTTGAAGCCTCCCTCTTGAAGGAATTCAAGTTCAAGTCATAGGATGGTGGAAATACAAAAGCAGGCAGGGAGTTTCAGAGTTTACCAGAGAAAGGGATGAATGATTGAGAATACCAGTTAACTCTTGAATTAGGGAGGTGGACAGAATAGGGGTGAGAGAAAGAAGAAAGTCTTGTACAGCGAGGCCGTGGGAAGAGGGGAAGCATGCAGTTAGCAAGATCAGAAGGGCAGTTATCATGAAAATAGCGGTAGAAGATAGCAAGAGATGCAACATTGCGGCGATGAGAGACAGGCTGAAGATAGTCAGTTAGAGAAGAGGAGAGTTGATGAGACGAAAAGCTTTTGATTCCACCCTGTCTAGAAGAGCGGTATGAGTGTGAAATTACAGGTGCGTCATTATGTAGCAAGTCTAAATTTTGATGATGATGATGATGATGATGATGATGATGATGATGATGATGATAACATTAATAATAATAATCAAAATAATAATAATAATAATAATAATAATAATAACAACAAGAACAACGACAACAACAACAACAACAACAACAATAACAAAAACAATACCAATAATTATTATGACCTTCATTCTAACGTGGATAAAATAGTACACTACACGTACACATATAAGTAGTCAAAAGGGTATAATGTAACTTTCCTGGAACACTTCATCAAGAATGGTCGACACATCACTGGCGCGTCACTCAAACAAAAACATATTACCACGCCTCAAGAATGACGGCAGACCACGGACGTGAATCACGCTAGTCTTTTTATTTTACTTTAGTTTTAGTTTTATGCGTGAAGGAGGCTGGTCAGTGGTCAAGGGCGCAGGAAACGGGGGAAAAAAACCCTGCTACCTTATCGTTTCTGATAAAATCTAACCAGAAAAGAGAGATCAGAATGGAGATCACTTGAGTTCTGAAGCTGTCCCGATGCTCCTCCCTTGAAGCAGCTCAAGTCGTAGGGACAGGGAAGCCTTTGATTCGACCTGTTTCAAGAATGAGGTTTCAAGACACAACTCAGATTTTGGATAACCCTTCTGAATATACTCTTTCGGGATTGGCACCTTTAGTAGGGCCTTTTTTTTAATACATATTTTTTTTTTTAGTTGTCCTAGGTCGGTCCCTCACATGAAAAACGAGATGGGGAGTTCCAGAGTTTACCAGTCCAAGGGATGAAAGAGTGAAGGTACTGGTTAACCCTTTCGTGAGGTGGACAGCAGAAGGCAGCAGGGGAGAGAAAAAGCAGTCTTTGCAACACGATGGGTGTGCAGCAGGTGGAAGGGGAGGTGTTGGGTGTAATGAGGCATCACTCTTGATCAGTCACGCTCAGCTCTCGCACGGAGTTATCATTCCTGACTCGTCATGATCCTATAATTCTGTTTTTTTTTTCTCCCTCGTACCTCATGAGTCGAGGTCGTGTGCTATGAGATGTGCTGCCCTTTTCATCTACTACGCCCCCTCCCCTTTCTTCCACACTCCTCCCACCCCTTTCAAAAAAAAAAAAAAAGAGAGAGAGAGAAAAAAAAAAAAAGAATGCAATGGAGTAAGGGAAGGGGAAGGTTCGAGGAGCCTGTAACCAACCATCACTATCAGTCTACTTGGAATCGATCAAGTTGATCCAGATCCAAGCTTACTCGAGTCCCTTTGAGCTGTTCCATTTAGTTAATTCGGCGAGAATCAACCTGATGAACACGATCGGCTTCCGGGAGGAGTGCTGCGTGCCGCAGGGCCGTGACGAACTTACCCATCAAGGCCAATGCAAGAGGCATGCAGCGCCAGACGTTGGCTGATTTGAGTCATGATTCTGGGAAGCCATTAATGTATTTAGCGTCAGTGTCAACGTCTCACAACCAGTGTAATATAGTAACAGTGTCTATGATCTGAGTCTCCTTTATTGTTGCTGACAAGGCCACACACAAACAATGAATCAGGTCAGTGCGTGAGGCCACTCCCAGCAGACTCCCAGCACTGAATACAATGAATGAACCATATGAATCAAGCTTTCCCAGATCTCGGTGTCCTTGCCACACGCATGTACATCCTTCACGTTCATCCAGCAAACTTAAACACACTCACTCATTCACAAAGACAGCGGCACACGTCTCATGAATCCATAACAGCCAAAGACGCGGCAGCCTCCAGTCTTCCCCGAACACCTTGAGAGCCATGGGCGGGACGTGCCGAGGCGTATAGAGTACAATATAATCTGCCATGCCAAGGTCGCTGCGTCGTGACCATTCCTTGCTCCTGCCCAGTAATAAATCAACATTTATAATCTCAGCTGATGAAATACTTAGGAATGGAAAAAAAAAAAAGTACTTAACGAGAAGACAAGTTCATCAGTCTACAGCATCTACGTGACACATTGGCTGTAGAGGGGATACCTGAAATAAGGCGTTTACATGCTCACTCTGCTAAACTCCAAAACTCTGTTTCTGTTCTTCTCTTTTGGTGTGGCTTTATCTGTTTTAAAGACAACATTCATTTTAAAAATCGTAAATTATTTTCCTGGTTTCTTCTTTTTTTTTTGGAGGAATAATAAATTTTCGGGCGTTTTTCCTCACAAGTGTGCCTTTGACTGGCTTTATTCATGTACAAAATTTATCTGCATTTACATCTATAAACATTCCCGTCCCATCTTAGCTATGCAGGGGAGAGAGGACCGATCCTCACCGCCCACTGTGCGTGGCTGCAACAATACATAGATTCATTACAGTCTGAAGGATGAGAGAGGATTTTCCCACTGCAACAATAAAGGATGTCTATAATACTCCTGTACATTGCATTATATACTCGTATGTATCAGATTCACTCCAGATTATCCCTTAACAAGGTTACGCATTACTATACACAAACACACACATACACACACATATTGGCTTAGTATAAGCGTCAGGTGTAACAAACAGGTGGGAAAATTATCTTTAAAACCACACATAAAACACTGCCACGTGTCACTTGTCATGCACGATACCACTACACATCACCTCACACACCACACACACCACCACACTCCACACACGGTACACCACCACAAACCACACACATACCACACTCCATACACGATACACCAACACACACACATACAAACACACCACCACCACCACTTCAATCATATTACGGTGAATGAGAACGGGAGAAGAGGAGAGGTGAGAGGGAATATGAATGCGTTATACGAGTACTGGGTGTTTGAGTATCAAAGCCCAGTAATTATGCCACTCGAGGACGCGTGGGCATGGCAACACTGTCACTGGACGATGCTCTCACCTGCTAATTGGTCATCATATGGTCACCTTGTTTTAAAACGTGCTGCAAATACAAAAGCGTTGTATTCCTACCAAAACCCTTAGGATGATAAGTGGAAAAAAGGTAGGCATGTTTTATACAGATCCTGCCCCGTGTAGGCTTGATAGTTTCCTCCAGCTTCCCTTATTTCTTATGTTCTTATGTTTTTTAATGTATATGAGAATTTTGATAAGACAACACCACCAATTTGCCACGCTACAAAACAAGACAAGAACACCTCTGTCAATCAGCGTGACGGAGCATCGGCCCAGTGACAGAGGTACAATGCTCACATGTCCTCAGGTGGCCTAATTACTACGCCAGGGATCGTGACACCGAGTCCAGCTAAGGAGCAGCACTGACCACCTGACAACCTGAGAGATACAATAAACTGCTCTGCACCAAATACGTAGCACGGTTCTCTCATCCTTTCACGTCACAGTATAGAGTCTAAGTGTGCTTGAGTGTGCATGAATATTTACAGGCTTCTCACAGCAGGATCTCATGGCTCAAGGTTAATATAGCATGTAGTATAACAGTGTGAAAACAAATTGGTGTGAGGAACTGATAATCTAAGACAAATTGTGTGTGTTTGTGTGTGTGTGTGTGTGTGTGTGTTTTTCGTCTCTCTCTCTCTCTCTCTCTCTCTCTCTAGTTTGTTTCGTGGACAATAAGGGACGGAAGGGACATGACGAGGGATGGGACAGCAGATTGGAGGAAGGGAAGGAGGGAAGGGGAAAGGAAAGGAGGAGGGAGGGAAGGAGGGATAAATGGCGGCACGTGATCCTTCACTGATGTGTTGGATTATCTCTCGTCTAGCAGGTAGGTTGTCCATTTTTTGCCCTCCTCCTCCTCCTCCTCCTCCTCCTCAGATACCCTGTACTTCAAAATGTCTCCTGGTGTCTGTTCTTCCTTTTTATTTTTCCTCCTCCTGCTTCTCCTCCCTGTCCTCATCGTCGTCGTCGTTGTCCTCCTCCTCCTCCTCCTCCTCCCCCTTGCACTTGTTAAATGTACACCAAGATATCTCCTGGTATCTGTTCTCCCTATGTATTTCTTCTCCTTCTTCTTCTTCTCTTCCGCCTTCTCCTCCTCCTCACATTTTTTATATACACTAAAGGCCTCGAAGTTTTTTTCTTATGTATTTTTTCTTATGTATTTTTCCTCCTCCTCCTTCTCTTCTTCCACCTGGTCTCTAATAGTGCGTGGTGACCGTGGCTCGCAAAGGGCACACGACGTCATGCAGTGTCTCGTGAAGGTCGTGTAAAAATAGACAAGACACGAGAGAGAAAATGGAATCAGCGTGACGATAGACATTACAAGTCAGGGGAACGAGATCCCATTCCTCCTGAGCCTTATTTCATCAAGTATCGGAACTCCTGCCTCCGTCTCCTTGTGGATCAGCTTTCAGGGAGCTTTCATCCTTGTTTGGCTGGCAGCTTTTGTCTGATTTATTTCTTTTTGTGGAATAACGACAGAGACAACAGCAGTAGCAGCTTCACCGCCACCGCCACCGCCACCACCACTACCACCACCAACATCTATAAGAACAGCAAGAGTAAAATCAACACCAACACCACCACCGCCACAACCACCAATAACAACAACAATAGGAACAGAAAGTAAAAACAACAGCGACACTTCCCATTGTGTTCCTGCAGTTTTATGACACTACCATTATCACCATTACCTCCACCACCACCACAACCACTACCACTACCACCGTAATCACCACCACCAACCAACCAAACCAAACACGTAACCAACAAAAGAAACAACAACAACATTAACAATGACGATGACAACAACTACATCTACATCAACAGTAGGAGAGGAGGAGGGAGGAAGAGAGGGAGCGCCGGGAGAAGAAGAAGGAACACCATGACCTTCACCACCAGCACCACCACTACCACCACCACTACCACCATCACCACCATCAACAACAATAACAAAACCAAAAACCTGATGCTAGAGGAATCACACGTGTGCAGAAGTGAGCGTGATGCTTCTCAATCTGAAGGTGAGGAACTGTCTGAACTTAAGTCTAGTTATTGCCCAAGACTTGTTTGCTCACATAATGTTTATCTGTTTGGAGTGGAAAACGTGACCAGCTGTGTAAGTCATGTGTGTGTGTGTGTGTGTGTGTGTGTGTGTGTGTATTACAGTAGTATGAATGTGTGTGTTGTTAGGTGTTGTTAGGCAGGTGTTATGAAGGAAATATACTGATGTAAAATAAAATAAATACGTAAATGAATGAATGAATGAATGGGTGAATGAATGAATGAATGAGTGAATGAATGAATGGATGAATATACAAAATAACAATAATAATGTAAAAAAAAAATGTGTCTGCACTGGAAAAGTTTACAAATGCCTTTATATAAACAAGTAAATATGGAAGACTGTGATAGAAAACCCGTACCAGGCTTCCTTTTTCGTTGTCTCGATACTGAATAAAGCGCGCAATACCTTCACAGCACTGTAACGCCACACAGACCTTACCCACTGCGCTGGGAACATGAACACACAACCCCTCTGTCACCACTCAACCCTGCCGCTAATCATCCTTCTTTCACCTTCTCCCACAA
This sequence comes from Scylla paramamosain, assembly GCF_035594125.1. Classification (NCBI taxonomy): domain Eukaryota; kingdom Metazoa; phylum Arthropoda; class Malacostraca; order Decapoda; family Portunidae; genus Scylla; species Scylla paramamosain. Next base: position 38,884,916 of record NC_087152.1, on the reverse strand, counting down.
GAGGTTGCCAGGGAGGATCAACCTTCTCCATCGCGTTCGTCTTCTGCGCCTTCGTCAGTCACACCCGTTACAAGCAGGTCCTCTTTCACTGCATGTACGAGTATAAACCTTCTCTTAGACATTCCTTTCATTCTCTTGCTGGGTAAATCTATCTCCGCCATTCTCTTCTTCTCACATACCTTTCGTTTCTCCTCTTGACATTCCCAAGCCATACCTCAGTTTCGCCCATCTAACTTTGTCCCACAAAATTATGATCTTCTATTATCGAGTGAAACCAAAATGATCTTTCCTACATGAAAACTTTCGGCCAGGAGTGAAGTGACATGCAATTCACGTTCCCACTGTGTTAAGAGTTTCGTCTCCATCTTAAGTCCTTTGATCTGCTAAGAATTTGTCAATTGGCGGGACTTCCAAGGAGATTGTCAGCAGATCAGGGGACTTAAGACCGAGAGAAAACGCAAAACGCAGCCAGTTGGAATGAGTGCAGATGTCTTTTCTCTGTGACTCTTTGTATTACTGTGGAGGAAAAGTCACGCTTAGCACTGTATTCGAAGATTTTAATCACGCATTTAAAGATGAGGCAAATTTCACGATCACTGTTAGAAATTGTTCACTGGCGCTCTCTCTCTCTCTCTCTCTCTCTCTCTCTCTCTCTCTCTCTCTTTAAAATCTCTGAAGCCCACTAGTCACTTCGTTGGGTAATAATTGGATTTAGTTTACAATTTGTGCAAATGTATGTTACAGACGCTAGAATTTTGTCAGATTAAATATAAAGCTCTCATTATTGTTATCATCATTATCAGCCACAAGAATTCCACTGCAGGGCAAACTCTTCCTGCAACCTTATTCACTCGTCTCTGTTTTTTTAGCCTACTTGATTTTTTAATTTTAATATTGGTAATCCGGCACCAGACAACCATGCTCTTTTGGCGCCAGAGAAAAAAATGATCAAGTCAGTCAATTAATCAATCAATCTATCAAACAATCGTCTCTGTCTATTTCCGGGCCATTCCAGTAACGCGTCTTATTCAGTCTCTCCATCCAGTTCTCCATGTTGTGTTCTCCCTCTTTTTCTTTACCATCTCTAAGAACTACAAACTAAAGCAATGTCCTTCAGCAATCTTCGTCTCTCCTTTCAGTTCTCCATGCTGCGGGTTTTTCATTCCTCTTCTCCATCTCTAGTAAAAGCCACAATCTAAAACAATGTCCTTATTTTCATCTCTCTGTCCATCCAGTTTTCCTTGCTGCGTGTTTTTCGTTTTTTTTTTCTTTTCTTCAACATCTCTAGAAGCTAATATCTAAAGCAACATGGCCTCATCTACCATTAACATCACTCGGTATTGTGCAAACACATCTCCAATAACATTTTCCAAAGTAGTGAGCAAGATTATGAGCGACATCAGTTTTTCTTTCAGCTTTTTTTTTTTTTTTTCCAATTTAACTTCGTTTCCTGACGTGCAGAGGAAAAAAGAAGATTACTTGCCACATCTTTCAATCTGTCTGCTTCACTGTAAAGGCTTGCTCTAGTTCTCGGCTTTTTCTGCCATAACTTTTTCCTCCTCCTCTTTCTCCCTTTTTTTTTTTTCCTCTTTCCTTCTTCTCCTCCTCCTTCAGTTTCTTCTTCTTCTTCTTCTTCTTCTGCACATCCTCCTCCTCCTCCCTCACTACTTCCTAAGTGTTATTTCTAAACTTGACAACTAAATCGCCACACTTTTTTTTTCCCCTAACACCAGTATTAGCCAACGTCCTAGTCCATATTTCTCCCTATTTTCGAACTGTGAAATATCCTTTTTCTGATTTCAATACCAAGTGACGAATATTATTAAATTTTTTCTTCCCCTAAAAACAATATATTTTTACATTTCTTCGGAAGCACTCGTTAACTGCTTGCTAAACAATAATCTATCGTTCACTATATTTGCATTTCGACAGATAAATGCCAGCAGCTTTACGTTATTTATTTGCTTACAAGCTTCTACCCAATTACGTGGCTTGTTTGAATTGATGCTATGAGGTCGCAGACAGACACAGAGCGAGGTCGTGTGCTTTGTGCTGCTTCAGTGCTTCAGTGCGGTTCACACATTGTCTCATTCGCCCACTACAAGAATGGCTGCTCTGCTTTGTATCCCGGGAGGAAGATGGGTGACAATTCACATTTTTCAATACCACGTTGTCGATTTCTTTATACTTTAGGTGCTATTTGAGGATTACATCAAATTAAGAATAATACTTTTCGTCATCAAGAGTTATAAATGGCCTAATTACTCATCTAACACAGTAATATCTTGTTTACTCTGTTACGGCTGACCACGTCGATAAAGTCTGGAAGCTGTCTGTAGTGATGAATGTTTAAACCTGAATAATTAAAGAGTCATTTCTTTCCACACATATTTCCAGCACCGTGTTTTCTCCCGTTTTTGTTCCTCCGCTTAATTCGGTGAGTTTATGGTGATGCCTTAAAAAAAATTCATTAAGCAAGACTTTCCTCATCAGATTGAAGTAGTAGCGGCTCCCACGCACCGCCGCCTCACTACTTCATAAAGTCCTGACAATGATAATAATATGAAGGTGCTGCTCCAGGAAAGGCTGTAAGCTTTTGGAATCTTTAATTAGACAAAATATCTCATCTTTCCGGTATATTTCGGCCTCAGAAAAGCATGGTCATAATAAAGAACAATAATAAATTCCAGTGTCAGTAAATATAAGCACTTCTAACACTGCACGACTTGTTTCCCTGTTCACAACTCGGATAATCAACTGCGTTATGTATAAAATCAGCAATGACTATCTTGATGGGTAGTTGCCAGTGAAATAAGGATGGATACCTAAATATGTGGCGGTGCTAGAAAACTTAAAAGTCTACGTTGAAAATGTGTTAAAAGAAAAAGAATCCCATCAGAAGCAACCACTCCTGTCAGTTTGAAATACGCCAATGTTCGCCAAACGGTGATTCTAGCCGATGAAAAAAATGATCACACAAAGAATGGAGATCCGGATACTTACGAACTTAAATCCCATAGCTGCCACTGTGCGTATAGAAGTGAATTAATTACGAAACGCTTTGAAAAGAGAACTGTTTAAAACAAATGCGTAGAGTGAAAACAAGGGATCAGTGTGGGAGATAAAATGCGTCACGCGGAGGATCGAGGGATCTTGTGAAATCTCTGCCGGAGAATTAAAAACTGAGGCAGGTTGTTTTCATCATCTGGCGTCTGTCCGTGTGCTGGAGGTGTGGCTCGTGAGGTTGGCATTTACATACATAACTGACTTACTTCCAATGGACTTATTTTAATTGCATGTAAAAAAAAAAAAGACTTAATTCAACGCCGAGACAGACAACCACCAGCGAAAGTAAAATTTATTGGGTGGAAATGAATGTAATAAATATTCAAAGCAAATTCGGATGTCGCAAGAATAAGAATACCAATCTTCTGAACCGGGTGAATACACGAGTTATCTGCCTCGCCGACTCCACTCTACTCTTTTAATGGTTTCCAGCCTTTCGCTCTTTCTGTTCTAATGCTGCGTCTCTGGGTGTTTTCTGCAGCAACTTCTAAACAATCTACTGAGAATACTAACGGTCTGGTTTCACTATACAGGACTACTTACTCTTATATCTTTTTCTCTATGTGGGAGGGGCACCGGCCAAGTTGGGGTTGGGGGGATGAATACAATAAAAAAAAGTCCACTAAGGTGCCTATTTGGTTAATTTAGCTAATGCAACGTCACAAATATCTTCATGTCTTTTACTGAAACCTTTCGGATCACGCAGTTGCTGTTTCATCAACTTGAAGCATAACAGGGAAGTATTAAAGTGTCCAAGGAGAGGACTGGTTATCTGTATTTTTCTTCGGAAGAGAGGGCATCAGTTTCATACGTATATCCTTGGACAGACCTCATTTGCATAACAAAAATTCGGAATAGAAAAATAAATAAAAGTGCAACAACACTGCTCAAGGCTACCCACTTCCGACGAGACAGTTAAGGCAGACTCAATCCACCTGAGCCTTGGTGATCATATCGGCCTACCTGTAAGGGGTAATGAACCGAGACTCGCGTTTACCTGAAGCGTCCTGCCACGAGTTCAATTCCTGGAAACGTGCCTCTCATGCCTTCAGACCGATTACTTTTTTCATAGTGCTCCGAAGCAAGGCATGACAACTGTATCGCGTTACTCAAACTGAGTGGGAACAACGAAAGATGCGGTGCACGCCAGACATTATGTTCTAGGAAAAAAAAAAAAACGTCTCTTAACGAAAATTCACAATAACAAGGCACTGAGACATAAAAATGGTGTTACGGAACAACAAATGAGGAAAAATGCAAACAAGAAACGAAAAAAAAAAAAACAGTACTCACTCCACGTCCCAGGTAAGCAAGATCCAGAGGTGAGGAGGGAAGGCGCCAGGTGGGAGTTACCTGCAAGGAGAAAGGTGAAGAGTTGTCACGATTTTGGCTTTCAGCGCATAAGTACACTATGATACTGTGCATTAAGTGTTCAAAAAGTGTAAGACAAAACAAAGCAGCCAGTTCCCTATTAAGCACAGTCATGGTCGGTAGTGTGTCAGCAATGGTATGACAGGACGATTGGTGACACTAGTGACAGTAATTTAGGAACTCAGTAAGATTTTTCCTTAATTTTTCGTGCTTTTGAATAATTCATTTAGGTATAAAAAGGAAAAGACAAGAAGAAAAAAAAATGGTGATTAACTTTAGTGCTGCAAGAGAGAGAGAGAGAGAGAGAGAGAGAGAGAGAGAGAGAGAGACAGAGAGAGAGAGAGAGAGAGAGAAAGAGAGAGAGAGAGAGACAGAGAGAGAGAGAGAGCCAACCAGCCAGACAGCCACAGACAGCTAGCTAGCCAACCAGCCAGCCAGCCAGCCAGCCAGCCAGACAGACAGCCAGCTAGCCAGCCAACCAGCCAGCCAGCCATCCAATCAGCCAATCAGCCAGCCAGCCAATCAGCCAGCCAGCCAGCCAGCCAACCAACCAGACAGCCAACCAGACAGCCAGACAGCAGTAAAGAATTAGAGATGCATACAGCTACATGCAAACAGACCTCCAGACCCAGATTAGCTTGAGCTGCTGGGCACAAAAGAAGCGGTAATGACTCGTGTCGCGCCGCACAGCCACCCACCATCAGCGTGTACACAATGCACACACACATAATGCGAACCCACGCTGCTCTTATACACACTCCACGGCACTCAAAAACATGTAATTTAACACCGAAAAACATAAGACCATAAGGGAGGTTGCAAGAAGCCAGTAAGCCTACACGTGGAAGTCTCTACAGAAAACATACCTTCCTATATCCACGTATCGTCTCTATCTATAATTTGATCTATTTTTTTCTAAGCTCCCTATTGACTCGGCACCAATAACCTGATTACTGAGTCTATTCCAGTCATCTACCACTCTAGTCAGGAACTAATTTCTCTCTCTCTCTCTCTCTCTCTCTCTCTCTCTCTCTCTCTCTCTCTCTCTCTCTCTCTCTCTCTCTCTCTCTCTCTCTCTATCTCTCTCTCTCTCTCTCTCACATTTTTTTCTCTTATTTATTTGATTATTATTATTATTTTTTTTTTTCATCTTTAAACCTCCATTAGGCCTAAGATACTACATCCAGTCCTGTCCAGATTACTAACCCTAAGAAGTTTGCCTGTATCATAACTGCAACCTTGATCTGTCAGTACATTATAAATAACACTTTATTATTCACTGAGATCATACCTATGTACTATTTTCTTATTGTGTAACTTGTTTTTGTCCCCATGAGGTGCGATGGCCGACAAGAAACACTACATCTTCGTATAAACAGAGTAAGGGGAGGGTGACGCCACAACACCCTGTAGAGGCTGTGCAGGTGCGGGGAACACGGGCCTTCAGTCAGAGTTGGGTCACGAGCCGCCACCCCAGGCCAAGGCTTTAATGGAAACCTACACGGAGCACAGCAGCGGCAGCCCTGGGACGCCTCCACACAGGCCGGGCTGCGCGTCAACAATACAAGGAGGGCATGGCAGTGCTCCTTTTATATTAAAGTGCGCTTAGGTCGTTGCTAATTAATTCCTGCCTCGTTATATGAAATTGACAGGAGTGGAAGATCAATATGTTTGTAGCGAGTAACGACCGGCGGGTCTGACGCGCGGAATATACAGAAAGGAAGCACCGTTCACGAGGCAGATGGGAAATATTGTTTTCACGGTATTGGGAGACTACACCTTTAGCAAGCAAATTGGAACTGTCTGGCAGGCGAGGAGCAGGAGCGCTGCTTGATGGAATTCCCCCCAAGAAATTTTCTCCATCAAACAATCAAACCTGTTGTTACTAAAGGCGGTGTTACAAGTGAACCTCTTGCCCTGCAACCACTTCAATGGACTTAACGAAGGATGAGAGGTGAATCAACGAGATGGTGGTATTTATTGCTCCATACATATAATTTTCTCTCTCTCTCTCTCTCTCTCTCTCTCTCTGTTAACATTTCTTTTATTTCAACTGCCTCTCCTTCATTCAGAGTGTGCTGCGTACTTCACAGTCCATCACGCAGGTAACACGCTTCACGCACCACCTGTGAATGTGATCTGCAGCGAGACCAATATACTCGTACTTGCGTAAACTATTGCGTAAGGGAAATGTTTGTTTAGGCTCTAGTGGTCTTCCGCAACGATGGGTCAGCCTTGGTGAGGCCACGCGAGGCACTGGTGCACGGTTTGGCGGGGAGGTGGCGAATCTCTCCAGCACCATTCTGACTATATTTAACTTCACAGTAGCATCGTAGATCAATAAGGCTGTTTTTACGATCTTCATGGATTTTTTATGGCCGCAGCAAAGGTCAGCTTCATCTGTGTCACAAGGAACTGTGCGGCACGAAGCGGGAGGTGACGGTACAGAACAGCTTTCATCGCGGCCAAGAGTTTTCTCCACATCTTGACATGTATCTAGTCATCGGTCACACCCTTAGAAGAGCACACTTTTTTTTTTCTTTTTCTCTTTCATCTCCCTTTTTGTTATTACTATTATTTTTTTTTTTCATTACTGCAACTTAAAGTATTCTATTCAGTAAAGTCTAGTTAAGTCTGGTCGTCTACCACGCTTGCAATCTTTTCACTGCTACACTTTTCTCGTAACCTTCCAGAACTTTCATGACAGTTTTGTTCTACAGTCTTTCACATATACCCGTATCATAAAAAAAAACAAAAAACAAAACTCTTATTCTCTGTTTTCATTGTCCGTACAAATATCTTTATAGTGATCTTAATGTCAACAAAGGGCAACCGCAGCAATGAAAGGATTGAGGGGAGAGAGAAAATTCCACACCTTGACTAGTTGTAAGAGTAAAAGCACAAAGGAAGGAGTCCAAGGTCAGCTCGCTCCGTCCCTTTCAATAACTTTTCACAATACGCAGGAAATACGGTAGCAACAACTTACAACCGGGCTGGAGAATGAGTGCCCATGCCGTGTACTTCTACGACACTCATTAACTGTAATAATCCCCCTCTTCTTCTTCTTCACCTAAACCAATTTTTTTCGTGATCTAATTTACCCTTGTTAACGCATCTAGTCCCCCTTCCCCCCCCCTCCAAGGCACAAAGCGACACTCCTTTGTCCAACACCCACGCTCTCCCTCCCCCTCAGTCCAGCTTGTCCCACACTGCCAGCGGGGAAGAACCCAATTTGACGGTGGGTCGCTTAGGGCAGTCAGCAGATCCACAGCGGTCGTGTCTTTCTCACTTTTTACATCTCTCTTTCTGCCGGTTTCTCTTTCTGTTTGCCAGCTACTACATCTCTCTCTCTCTCTCTCTCTCTCTCTCTCTCTCTCTCTCTCTCTCTCTCTCTCTCTCTCTCTCTCTGTGTGTGTGTGTGTGTGTGTGTGTGTGTGTGTGTGTGTGTGTGTGTGTGTGTGTGTGTGTGTCTGTATGTTATAAAGGCACCGCTTGTCGTCCGATCAGCGAGGTTAAGCAACGGGGCACCTGGTTAGTGCTTGGATGGGTGACCGACTAAGTGTGTGTGTGTGTGTGTGTGTATGTGTGTGTGTGTGTGTGTGTGTGGTGTGTGTGTGTGTGTGTGTGTGTGTGTGTGTGTGTGTGTGTGTGTGTGTGTGTGAGCGTGTGCGTACCAGCCCCTCCATACCTTGGCGACTTCCTGGAGGTCACGGTCTCCCGGGCGCCAATGTTAAGGACGCTTTCCATCACCTCCAAGTGTCCCTCTTAATATTGCTTCTCGCACTTGTCCCTGTTATTCTCCTCTCTGTCCCTGACCTTCTTACCCCATCAATACTCGGCACGGGGAGGCGGCGGTAAGGGGGAGGCGAAAGATGACAGGCAGACGACAGGGAGATGACAGAGGAGGCGAAAGCTAGTTACAAAGAGAGTAAGTGGAAATTATGAAGAGATTGTGAGGAGGAGAAGAATCTTCAGAAACTCACAAATTACGGCAAGAGTCGACAATGGAGATGAAGAGGAGGAGGAGGAGGAGGAGGAGGAGGAGGAGGAGGAGATGGGAGGAGGAGGAGGAGGAGATGGAGGAAGAGGAGGAGGAGGGGTGGGGGGAGAGGACGAAAGAGGAAGAGTCATGGCAGGCGAAGAGAAGGTCCTAATGATAGTCTTTATTACTGAAGCGTGAGGATCTAAGCATATTTTTCGTACAAGCAACTTTTCCTCTCACGTTCGATCGCATTTTAGCTTCTCCGTTTTCGTTCTTTCTTTCAGTTATTCCCGGAGAATTTAACAGATTGGTCCTTAAGGTGTGGAGTGTCCTGGGGATAGAGGAGGAGGAGGAGGAGGAGGAGGAGGAGGAGGAGAATGATGTGAATGGCTCAGATATGCAGCAGTGAAGGAGGAGGAGGAGATGAAGGTGATGAAGGATCGGGCAAGGACTGCAGGAGGGGCAGAGTAGTGGGTGAAGGCGGAGGGCGGCTGCACATTAGCGAGAGAGCGAGAACAGGAAGCGCTTTGGCGAGTGTCTGCAAAGGGCGACAAACGCTCCACCACTCAGGTGCGGCGTGCCTTCCTGGGGGAACGCGACGCTTAATGCTCCCTGATCGCTTTTATAAGAGAATGTTTTAAGAGTATATGAAAAGTGTATGCTGTTTCGTGTGTGTGTGTGTGTGTGTGTGTGTGTGTGTGTGTGTGTGTGTGTGTGTGTGTGTGTGTGTGTGTCAAGAAAGCAAATATCAGAACAGTTTTGTGCATTGATGATAAAATAAAGGGAAGTATGACACCAAATTTCTATTCTTTATTTCTTACATCGTGAACGTGACGTCGAAAAAGGGGGAAAAAAAAAAAACACCACCCTTTATTCACACTTATTTCTTAAACTTTACCATTATTCACTAGATTCCTACCATGTGGCTGCCAACCACCACCCCTGCAACTCTCACGCACATAACATGGCATTGCATTTGATTATTCTGTTATAAATGTTGACCCTTTTTACCGCCATGGTCACCCTTTGTTAGCATTTAAGGCAATGTATAAAAATGTTACCATAGACACAGGAAAAGATAGAAAAAAGGAGATAAATTTTGGCTTTTCTAGCTAAACTAAAGAGACTGTTGTAGAGAAAACAAATGAGTGAAATGTACTAGGTGATTCAGGCAAAAAAAAAAAAAAAAAAAAAAATAACTGCCTAGCAATGAAATAGTTCAATGTAAAACGCTCCAGGGTACCTACCAACAAGGCAGTACTTAAGAGACATGCTCCCCTTTCTTTCGCAATGAAGGCTCCGGGCACACTGGAGCAGTGAAAGTTTCCATCGCTATGCTGAAAGGGATACTGGCTACAGAGAGTGAATTTTGGCACGTCATCAAATCTCTGAACAGCCACGAGAGCCACACCTGTCTCCGTGCTACACGTCCGCCCTTTTGTTCTAGTACGCAGCGTGATAGAAATACTAAACTAAATTGGCCTTTCTTTCGGATCTCTTTTCTTGGGAACGGAATTATGAACATGGTTTTGTAATACGTATTTTTTTTTTCCATTGTCCAGTCTCCCCAATACATAAAAAATGAATAAATAAGTAAACCAACGCTAAAATATAACTCATGACTATTTTTCTTGATTTTCCTCGCAGCTCTTGTTTGATGAGAATGTTTTATTGCGCAATTATCGTACATAACTCTCGTTAACATTTTGAAATTACTGGAGTGAAAATAATGTTGCGACAGGCGAGGCTCTTCCCGCTGCACGTCATCACGCGGGTCATCACAGGTTGTGTCAGTGTTCCTTGCTCCACCACACACCATCCAGGGTACATCTTCCGTCGCGGTTATAAGTCTGTCTCAATCGCATCCGTTTACCGTTATAAAAGTCTCTCTCTCTCTCTCTCTCTCTCTCTCTCTCTCTCTCTCTCTCTCTCTCTCTCTCTCTCTCTCTCTCTCTCCTTGTTTATTACGGAAGTATATTTAAATGATTGGTAGTTTAGTGTCTGCTTTAAGAATAACGAGCGATTCTAGTTTTCAAAAGTTTCGTTATGTTGTTATAGTGACATTTTGTAAGTATATATCAGCACAGTACTAAAACATATCATCATTATTATTATTATTATCATTATTATTACTATTATTATTATTATTATTATCATCATTACTATTATTATTATTTTTTTTTTCATGTAAGAGGGACACCGGCCAAGGGCAACAAATATCCAATAAAAAAAAAAAGGCCCACTGAGATCCCGGTCCCCGAATAGGGTCCAAAGTGGCAGTCAAAAACTGAAGGATAAATGTCTTGAAACCGCCCTCTTGAAGGAATTCAAGTCATAGGAAAGTGGAAATACAGAAGCAGGCAGGGAGTTCCAGAGTTTACCAGAGAAAGGGATAAATGATTGAGAATACTGGTTAAATCTTGCATTAGAGAGGTGGACTGAAAAGGGGGTGAGAGAAAGAAGAAAGTCTTGTGCAGCGAGGCCGCGGGAGGAGGGGAGGCATGCAGTTAGCAAGATTAGAAGAGCAGTTAGCATGAAAATAGCGGCAGAAGATAGCAAGAAATGCAACATTGCGGCGATGAGAAAGAGAATGAAAACATTCAGTTAGAGGAGAGGAGTAGATGAAATGAAAAACTTTTAATTCCAGCCTGTCTAGAAGAGCGGTGTGAGTGGAACCCCCCATACATGTGAAGCATACTCCATACTTGGACGGATAAGGCTCATGTATAGAGTTAGCAGTTGGAAGGGTGAAAAAAAAAAAAAAACTGGCGGTCGTAGAGAATAGCTAAGTTAAAGGGTAGTTTACCAGAATGGTCAGTGAAGGGAAAGGAAGGCCAAAGCTGGTGGTGAACACTGAAGTCTCCAAGAATGGAGATCTCCGCAAAAGGGAAGAGTCAGAATGTGCTCCATTTTGGAAGTTAAGATGTCAAAGAATTTCTTATAGTCAGAGGAGTTAGGTGAGAGATATACAGTACAGAGAAATTTAGTTTGAGTGACTGTAGTCGTAGCTAGATGGTGGAAAACTCGGAAGATTCAAGAGCGTGGGCACGAGAGCAGGTTAAGTCGTTGCGCACATAGATGCAACATCCTGCTTTGGAGTGAAAATGAGGATAGAGAAAGTAGGAGGGAATAGAAAAGGGGCTACTGTCATTTGCCTCAGACACCTGTATTTCAGTGGGGAAAAGAAGATGGTTTAGTAGAGGAGAGGTGGTGTTCTACAGATTGAAAATTAGATCTAAGACCGCGAATGTTGCAGAAGTTAATAAAAAAAAAAGTTGAGGGGGGTGTCAAGACACTTTGGGTCAATACCAGAAGAACAGTCCGACCTGGGGACATTTGTGGTACCCTCCCCAGATGAGGACTCCGAGGCCGGTGTAGCAGTCACCATGATAATTTTGAATTTTGAGTGAAGGGTGTGTTTGCAATTAGGTGTTTGTAGTTTTATGTAAAGGAAGAGAGTTGTCTTTAGAGGTAAGGCTGTGACTGCCCCCTTGTGTTGTGAGTCACAAAGGAAAATATTCAGTCAGGTCATAGCTGGGTTTAATGAAATAAGTTCACAGCACCCCCTGATTCAGTGCTTTAGACCTCACTGGGAGTAATTAACGTTTCGGTAAGTGCCTACTGCCTCCTCCTTTGAAATATCAACATCATACAACAACAGCACAAAAAAACTATATACACCAACTTCTCTGTTATACACAGTGACCTGCATATGGTGACCTTCTTTGTATGACTGTCACGATTATGTACAACATATTCCCCGCCATTCCTTCTGGTGCAGGGATCAGTCAGTTATCACGTCATCTTAGCTGGACTCCACTTGACTCGCCATCACATATTTCAGTATTATTATAACAAATTAAGTCTTCGTGTTGCTTCCCTTAACGTGGGCGTCACTGGCTTGTTGATCACGGTGACAGTGTGGTGGTGGTGGTGGTGGTGGTAGTGGTGGTGGTGATGGTGGTGGTGGTGGTGGTGTCGCGGTTACACGTTACGTTCGTTGTAGCCGCGTGTACGATTGCATCACCGCCGTGTTCCTGCCACAGCAGCCAATGAGCAACGCACGGTTGTTTTCAAGGCCCTTCATGTGGCAGGATTTAAACTTAATGCCCAACAGTCTGAGGAAAAAAATGGTTTAACTGGCACACCGTCTCTTTATCCTAGATTTAGTTGATTTTCAAAGGGATTCCACTGAATAAAACAATTCCAATTATGATTCAAATATAGATTCCAGTCGGCTAATTCTCAGTGCTACTATTGCTTGTCAGTTTATCAGTAAATTTCCATGAATATTTGTTAAAGATTGCATTTCTCGGCATAAAGTATTTTCATTTTGTTTCCTTTTTTTTTTGTGAGGGCGAGTTAGAAATCCTTGCTTTAAGTTCACCGTATTTTATCGTGGTGAATATTTTTCCCCTACAGCTGCAGCGCCGTCAGGACAGAGTGAGTCAAGACCACGTAGGTGTTTAATTATATGCAAATCAGGAGATTATATGCATAGTGGGTGAAGGCTTAGATTAAACCTGTAACGTAAGAGAGAGAGAGAGAGAGAGAGAGAGAGAGAGAGAGAGAGAGAGAGAGAGAGAGAGAGAGAGAGAGATTCATATATAAGCACACCAACCAATCTCCCTGAAACAAATAACACAACACATCGCCAGCACTGCTTGGTAATACGTCAAATGAAACAATACAATCCATCCATCCATCCATCCCCACCTGTCTTCAGTCACTCAGTTCAAGGCGATGGTGCAGTAGGTTGTTAAATGAGTATGTTTCACAGCACTGCACCATCGAACATCACGCCTTGCTTCACTCACTAATCACATCCCAGGTAATGACTTGTACACCTTACCATAGTATAATTCCAGGTGTACATACGAGTTACACCTAGAGGCTCCATTAAATCGCTAATAAAATGCATTAACACGGTATGCATATGAAAATAGAACGGGGAAGTCATAGAGTGTTTATCCGTGTCTATAAAGAAAGTGTAGAGGGAGGAAGTCTTCAGGTTCGTCTCTCACGTTGAAAGGTTTTTGTCTGCAACATTAATGAAGACAACACGCCGGGATGGAGGCCAGACCACGCGCTGCAAACAGAATCCCAACAGCCTGCTATAGAAAGGAGCCATTTTTACCTTACTGAAAACACCCTAATATAAATAATGAATAATGAAATCGACGAATCATTTTTTTTTTTTTTTACCTCGCTGTTGTAACACTGAAGAAGAAAAATAAAGAAACGTACACTTGACTCACTCTAAAATGTGTGTGTGTGTGTGTGTGTGTGTGTGTGTGTGTGTGTGTGTGTGTGTATGTGTGAATCAAGTGGTGGACGCATGATCGTCAGCCATACTCATGCATCGACAACTTAGAAGTCATTCAGCCCGATATAAATGTAAAGTCGATCAGTGAAAACTTTCCCCACGTGATGACCGGCCGCGATTATCAACTTGGTATGTGACGGGCGAGTATTACCGAGAGAGAGAGAGAGAGAGAGAGAGAGAGAGAGAGAGAGAGAGAGAGAGAGAGAGAGAGCGATAACCCATTTACTAATAGACATTTTTTCCATAGTCAAAATATAACTTTTTAGACATTTATTTTTGTATTACAGTGAACACAGTCTTTTAATTACCTCTGTTGCCTTGGTGAGATAAAAGCAACCTCCCCTTATCTCTGTTTTTTCCATGCGTCCGTGCAAACCAATTTTTTACAGAGCTCTAAATTTTAATAAACATTACCAAAGAGAAACAAACACAATTAAAATTACATCAAGCAAGCAACAATCAATAAACAAAACCCTTACTCAATAAAAAAAATGCAGGAAGCACTAACCAAAACACACCAATCATAACAAACCACCCAAACACTCACAATATTTCAGTAAAAGCATTAAACACTCCCCTTATCACTAACACTAAGCACTCTGCCACCTCCAGCAAGGACAGAGGAGGGGTTTCCAAATACACATACCAGACAAGACTCATCCATCACTGGCGCAGCACTCCTTACTCCAGGCAATAGCTCCCAGCACGCCACGAGTCCCTGACATGAGCCTTCAGTGCACCCCAGCCGTCATGCGCCTCGTCACCCACATTCCCCGACGCTCATCACTGGCTCCATCACGTCTTCCCCACGCTACGCCACTGCCCAGGATAGAGAGAGGTATTGAGGTCTTGCTAGGTAGTATGGCAGGTAGATAGGAAAATAGATAGATACATAGATAGATAGACAGGGAGACAGGTAGATGGAAAGATAGATGGATATATAATAGATAGATGGATAGGTTGATAGATATATAGACAGATACATAGATAAATTGATAAACAGATATCGACAAACCGGCACAGACAGACAGACAGACAGACGAATAGACAGACATATATAGATAGACACACACACACAAAGATCATTGCACACATAGATAATCACACATTTACATGATATACAAAGCTTAAAACATCACTAGGAGAAAAAAAAAAAGACTAAAACCATTCAAACGACCTAACTCAAACATGAAAAAAAAGACCTCATAAAAACTCCCTTTAAAACGTATAAAAATAAATTAACAAGCACATTCCTGCTTACTGAACATACGGGGCACAAAGACACACGAATTAGATAACACTCCTCCATACCACTCCCCAGCACAGAATAGCAAGAAGTTTTCAAGGGTACGTTAACACCACTCGGCCAGCCAGCGCTCACTGAGGTCCGTATTTTGAAACACTTCTGCGCCGCACTTTCTCTAATTTCCAAAGGCTCCAGCTGAAGTGACACGGGTTTTCAAGGGTCTTTTTACTGTTATAGTGGCAGATGAACAACACTTCTACAATGCCAATAGGAGAAACACTCTCGGGAACCCAGCTGATCATCTCTGTGGCCTTTGAAAATACTCGTGGTGAGAAAGTGGAGCGTTTTTGAATACTGACCATAGCATCGCCTCACTCCCTAAAGAAAAGAACCATATTCTGAAACACTTCTGCCAGCGCCTCGACTGCTTTCAAAAGGCTCTAGTCTAGTTAATTGAAGTGACGTGTTTTTAAGGATGTTTTTGTGGGTCTAGTGAAACATTAACAAAATTTCTACATTAATTACAAGAGAAACAGTCTTGAGAACCTGGCTAATCATCTATGTGGCCTTTGAAAATAATTGTGGTGAGAGAGCAAGGCGTTTCTAAGTAAGTGTCAGAGTTGTTCGGTAGAAATTCCACAAGCATTTCCTGAGTACGTGTCTTTCGGAGGCTCAATCCCGCCGCCTTGTTATTCAGATTCTCCTCCGGCGTGGCGCGTGGTTACATTTATCCTCCTTTACCTCCTCCTCCACTTTCAGGACGTTACTTATACCCCGTAACCTCATCTCTCTTCCCGCCACCGCTCCGTTTCATGACCCGAATTATTACTCACTCTCTCATAAGGGGTGTTTTTTCAAAGGCCACCGGGATAATAGTCAGGCTCTCGCGGGTGTTTTTTTCTCGTTAACGGTGTGGAATTCTTGCTAAAATGTCGGTAAAATCATGAAAAAACACCCGCAAGAATTACGATATCTCATCATATCTTCCACCACAGCCTGTTAAAGTATATAGTGTAGGTAAGACAAAGGAACATCTAAGAACACGGGGCTCTTTGCATCTATAATAACAAACTAATTAAAAACCCTCTTACCTTCACTAACTTCCCTTTTATACGAATCACAGTTAATTGGAGCTTAGTTAATTATCAGTAATCATAAAACACAATGTCATTTATATCTGTTCACTCAGAAGCTACGATAAAATGTACGGTATTCACACCAGCGGTAGTAGTTGGTAAGGTAAAGCCAGGAATCTGCCGTCAGTTACCCCTGGACGGACTAAATGTAATGGAAGTCATGCAGAATTTCACCTGAGTGTTGGTGTGTGTCAAGAAAGCGTCGGAGGAGGGACACGGTGGAGGTATTCTGAAGCTCGTTGTATATTAGATTTGGTAGTGCTGTCTACTCTCCCTCTCTCTCTCTCTCTCTCTCTCTCTCTCTCTCTGGAAACAGCACTAAATTTAATCAGGTGAATTCTATTAGTGGTTGAAAAATTGCATTAACTTTGATTGTAGCTCGTTTCGCCTTTTCTTTTTTTCTTTTTTAACTAACGAGCTGAGTCATTCTCTCTCTCTCTCTCTCTCTCTCTCTCTCTCTCTCTCTCTCTCTCTCTCTCTCTCTCTCTCTCTCTCTCTCTCTCTCTCTCTCACAAGCTCTCAGGAAATTACCTGCGAAGTTGGTCTGCACAGGTGAGGCGCAGCGGTTGGTAAAGGGTCTTGCTTCCCCTCAGCACCTTCAGACCAAAGCTAACTTCCTGGGGCCTCTGTGTTCAGCCCTTGTGTATGGCAGCAGGAACAGGGGGCAGGGGGGCTAACTGAGCATCCCCCCATCTCTCTCTCTCTCTCTCTCTCTCTCTCTCTCTCTCTCTCTCTCTCTCTCTCTCGCCATCCCCTCCGCTTTGATGTCATTGGGGTAACTGTGCCTTGTTATTGTCCAAGTTATTACATTGTCATTACGCTTAGCAGGGATCTAGTGATAGGTTACGAGGGTGTCCACGTCTGGCTGCTGGTGGTGGGTGGGTGGTGGGCTTTACTGGTGCACCGGGTGAATACTTGATGCTGTTTGCCCATTAAAGAGTGTTATGTTCGGGGGCGTCCATTGCAAGGCTTGTTGACTCCTTCATTAACGAGGTATTAGTTTAAGATTGTTCTTGGTATCACTTGAGGATTGTATTAAGTTGATGGTGGAATTTGTTTCTTTTGTACTGAGCAGCTGAAACTGATCTCTAGTAATTCATATTCTATAAGTGTGTCTTTATTTATATAGTATTTTGATTAATAATTGGCGACTGTATAAACTTTAAAATTTGTCAGTAATAGCGAATGCTTGGACGACTGCAATGACCAGGAAAATATCGACCTGTTAATTGTTTATTGATAAAGATGCACTAAAAGAACGCTGCTGTCTTTTTCTCCCTTGCATATAATGGTCTTATTTAGAGTACTCATGCAGAATCCATTTAGCTTCAAGTTTGTGGGGTCTCTAAGAGGTCTGGCTTAGTCGCTATTGACTTGCTACCCATTTAGAATTTGCCAGTAATATCGACCTGTTAATTGTTTCTTGATATAGATGCACTAAAAGAACGTTGCTATTATTTCTGTCTAAGTAATCTATTCTTTGTTCTACTTAGCTGATTAACTGTACAGCGGTAAGTGGGAGCAGGAATCGTCTTATCTTGAGTTCTTTTTAATAGGATTCAATGGAGGTTAATGGAGTTTTCATGTGCTATCGATATTTTTAAAGGATCCTATATTATCACTGAGGAAAGAGCATCATGAGAATCCGATTAATTGTATCCGTGGTTTTCAAATATAGTCCTCTTGAAAGCCTATGCGGTTAAGAATAGGAGAGCAAATACCGCTGTCTTACAAACGAACCGAAATAATATGATTAGCTACACATAATGGTGTCTCTTTCTACGTGTGGAGCACTGATTCATCTTCGTGTTGTCAAGGTCTTGGCATTACTGACATCTGAACATCATACAATATTTAATTAGCTGGTCCACACAAGCGGTATTCTCTTTACGGAGGTAATTATTGAATGGTAAGCCAAACATTATTGCTGCTCGGAACTGACCACCCGGTTTTCATTAAATCTGGGACAAGGGCAGCAGTGTAGTGAATGTTGCCGACCAGAGCCACGCTGACCTTGAATCGAGAGAACAGACAAATTCTAATGCCTCGACTTTAATTTTTTTTTAATTGTGAAGGACGCGTGCCAAGAGTACACAAATGAAAAAAAAAAAGAAGCTAAATTGCTGCTCATGAAAGAGTGAAATATAGAGAAAAAGCTAATTCTTACACCTCGACTTTCCTTTTTTCATTTCTTTCTTTTTGAGTGCGAAGGCCGCTGGCTTAAGGTACAAACATGGAGGAAAATAAAATAAATAAATTGCTGCTCCCAAAAGAGAACAGTAGAGAAAAGTAAATAATTATAATAACTCACTTTTTTTTTTTCAGGTGTGAAGGACTCCAGCTAAAGGGGCACACACACACACACACACACACACACACACACACACACACACACACACACACAAAAAAAAAAAAAAAAAAAAAAAAACCATCAAGTTCCTGTTCACAAAAGGTCCCAAAGTAATAACATAAATGATAGATATTCAAATAGGAGGTTAATTTTGCTAAGGAACGATGAACTCTGGTGTGTGTGTGTGTGTGTGTGTGTGTGTGTGTGTGTGTGTGTGTGTGTGTGCGCGCGCGGAGAGCAGGAGTGTTGATGTGAGTGATGTAATGGAACAGCCTGGGACGTAAGGCAGAAAATGACAACACGTGCTGCACTCTCTCTTTACTTTTACTTTGAACTCTTTCACTGCTACTGTCGTCCTTTGCCGCCACTCACGGGGAAAAATGGCTTGCTCGGACACACACACACGAGAGAGAGAGAGAGAGAGAGAGAGAGAGAGAGAGAGAGAGAGAGAGAGAATCTGCCTTTTCTGTATTATAGAAAAGTTTTCATGGACGCAACAGGAAGTCGATTTTGACTTTTCTACACCACAAAAATAAACTAAGAGTAAAAATGAATAAATATAATAGATGAAAAGATAAAATGGATTGCATGGACGCACACAGAGAAAATACTAGGTTAATTTTGCATTTTATACTAAAAAATTATTTCAGAGACTCGTAAAAAAAAAAAAAAAAAAAAATACTTGAAGGTGATTATGACAAAAAAAAAAAAAAAGTACAGCAATGAAGGATTTAAAACTAAAAAGAAAATAAACGTCATATAATAATCCCCCTTTAAGAAGATACCTCTCGATTCATTTTCTATCACCACACCCAGTACAGCACCAAGCACGCACCGCCTCTGCTGCTCAGACTATGGCGAGCAGGACACAATGATATTCTGCTCAGGGGCTGCCACGCGTAGGTCTGATGGCTTTCTGTACCCTTCCTTATTCCCTATATTCTCATAGAGGCAGCATTAAGATAGCCACCAGTACCCATCTTCCAGTCTTAATGGAAGTAGCGCCACCACACATATGAAGTGGAGATAAGCAAAGTCAAGTGCTGAACTAGACCTAACCACTGTGGAAGCAACAGCCACAGTTCATGCCTCTGCACCCGCCCTCCTCTGCCCTCCCGCGCCCTCTGCCCTCCCGCCCTCCTTGCCGCCTGGTAACCCTGTCATGTAAAGCTGAATGCTGCTGTAGATGATAAACCTGCCTGTGACGTGCCATTTGTTTTTACGCGCTATGCGGAATCGTACTGAGAGAGAGAGAGAGAGAGAGAGAGAGAGAGAGAGAGAGAGAGAGAGAGAGAGAGAGAGAGAGAGAGAGAGAGAGAGAGAGAGAGAGAGAGAGAGAGAGAGTAAATACAGAAAGATAAACAGACAGGTTGGCAGACAGACACAAAAAAAAAAAAAAAGTATAGACAGATGGACAGACATAGGTAGACAAAAGGACAGAGGCAGAGAAAACAGAGATACGAGTACATACAAGGAGACAGACACAGACAGAGACAAAGGAAACAAAGACACAGACAGATGAACAAACAGACAGACAGGCAGACAAACAGAGACTGATTATATAGACAGAAAGAGAGAGAAAAGTCAATAATAATCAGACTCCTCCAGATATTTGATGACTTAGGTAACCTTTTCCTCACATTTTCAGCCCCTTTGTATCCATATATGGAGGAAATCAGGAGCTGCACGCCTCACACCCCGCGCCTCAAGCCCCGCGCCTCACGCCTTACGCCTCATCAACCGGTCTCACCACCCCTCGCCACCGGACCGAGCGGTGTTGGTCTTCCCGCTCCCGGCAACGAGGTGTGAATCAAGGCCTGCGTCAGG
Source organism: Scylla paramamosain (assembly GCF_035594125.1). Taxonomy (NCBI): domain Eukaryota; kingdom Metazoa; phylum Arthropoda; class Malacostraca; order Decapoda; family Portunidae; genus Scylla; species Scylla paramamosain. Next base: position 38,864,612 of record NC_087152.1, on the reverse strand, counting down.
AGAGCAGTCGCCTTCCCTGTGCTGATAATATTGTCCGTGGTCATGCCCATCATTGTCCTGTGCTTATTTTTGTGATTGAAGGTCACTGTCGGCTGCTCTGTCACTGTCACGTGCGAAAAATAGGAACTGAAATAGCGTTTTTGATATAATCTATATTCGGTTTTATAAGTTTTTGTCATTGTTGTTGCCGTGATGTAATTTAATCAATTAGTCATTCTTTTAACCAATCAATAAATCGATCAATCAGTGAACGAACCAATGAATTAGTCAATCGGCCAATCAATAAATCGATCAATCAGTGAACGAACCAATGAATTAGTCAATCGGCCAATCAATTAATCAATCAATCTATTATCAGGAGAACCGGTAAGAAATATTTGATGACTACTGCAGGCTCCAGGCCTCAGTGATGTAGGGAATGTAATGAGCAGCGAACATTCATTGTCATTGTCAATACAGTGAAAACTACACGTGTTAATAAAAATAATAAGTTCATAGAAAATTAGTTCATAGAAAAAAAAAAGAAAAAAAGTGATGCAATAAAATAACCAAACACGGCATTTAAATAAAGTCAGATTTCTAATCTTTATGGGTTATATTTTCTGTTGTTTGTGCAAGGATAGTTTATTTTGTTCTAGTTTACTTTACCTTATTTTATTTTACTTATTTATTCATTTTGGCTCCAGTAACCCGGTCAGGGCTGCAAGAAAGTGGTTCCATATGGCCTCATTTCTGCGGCGCCGGCATATCAATAACTCAATCAAGGACAAGGAGAAATTGAGGGAAACCTCTGAGGCTGCAGAGGAGATCCATTTCTTTCCAGGTCATGTCTACCGATCACCAATCCCGGCGATCCATTATAGAGGCGGACAAATGGGGCAGAAGGCAGCAGTACGTTGCCTCCCTCACCGCTGACTCTCTTCGGGACATCTCGAGGTCTGGATAACGAGGCGATTCAAGACCACCTCCCCGAAAAAAAAAAAGAAAAAAAAAAGAAAAAAAAATAACTCCAGAGATTCGTGATGGCGATGAATGCCACGGGTGATGCAAACAAGTCTGATGTAACCTTCCGCGCATTTTTCTTTTAAGCTCAGATTTTGAAACACGTTGGACTCTCATAAGGGATACTTTTAAAGACCACAGAGATGATTAGTAAGGTTCTCATGATGTTTTCCTCTAGTGATGATACATGTTCCTTGTTAAACTGTTATTAGTCATGAAAACACTCCTGAATACCCAAATAACTTCCACAAGAACTGTATAAACGAGGAACTCTTTGAGAATACAGTTACAGAGATTTGATTATTAAGGTTTCCATGATGTTTTCTCTCGCTGATGATATAAAATCCTTACCATCAGAGCCATGAAAACATCCCTGAACACCCCGATAACTTCTCCTAAAAATGTGTAAACGAGGTAAGACATAGAAACGCTTGTGTCTACGGACATACGAGATGATTAGTGAAGTTTTCGTGTTTTCTTCTACTGCTGAAACAGAATCCTAGTTAAACCATCACCCGATCATGAAAACACTCCTGAAAAAAGACGATAACTTCCACTAGAGTCATACAAATGAGGTAAAACAATTAAATATTTGAGAATACGAATGTAAGTGGATGATTAGTAAGGTTCTCATGCTGTTTTCGCTTACTGCTGATACAAAATCCTAGTTAAACTCACCCGAGTCGTGAAAACACTTGAAAAAAACCCCGATAACTTCCACTAGAGCCGTGTAAACGAGACAAGACACAGTAATGTTTGAGAATACGGTCACAGTGTCAGTCGGGCAAAGACGTCTAAGACACCACCTCATTCTGACACCAACACTTGTCTTTACGTGATGCAGTGATGGACGGAACAGGGGTGGGTTAAGTTGTGAGTGTATTGTTTCAGCACGAAGGACGATGATACCTCACGTTACGCGCCACTTGAGTTACACCATCACGGGAGGCTTGAGAAGGAGGAGGAGGAGGAGGAGGAGCAGGAGAAGGAGGAGGAGGAGGCTCAGTAAGATGCTTCATTGATTACGAGTCAGAGGTTCAAAAATGAGAAGAAATACTATGTCAAGGACTTTGTGTGTGTGTGTGTGTGTGTGTGTGTGTGTGTGTGTGTGTGTGTGTGTGTGTGTGTGTGTGTGTGTGTGTGTGTGTGCCCGCGCGCGTACGTGCGATGTGTTTCATGAATGGTGTGCTTGTGTTTTATACGCTGTGAGGTGTGTGTGTGTGTGTGTGTGTGTGTGTGTGTGTGATGAGCTTCTCCGAGCAAGTCCACGACGCACCCCGGTGGAGTTGAATGTTTGGGACAAAATCCCGCGAGCGGTTCAGTCACCCGAATGCCGTGAGCGAGGAGAGACGTGTGGCTGGTGGTTCCTCGAGTGCAGTGCGTGTGTACGTGTGTGACCCGCTGGCAAGGGAGAGCGGGGGAGTGATGTTCACCATGACCAACAAAGCAGTAGTGATGTTATGCTAATAATGATGCTCTTTGATTATATCCCACAACGAAAGCACGCGTTGGAAAGTACAACAATGTGAGGACTAGCGCGCCGCCAGTTTGAAAGAAGCGACAATGGTTTCCGCGGCGGTGGGGGTCATGGGGCGGAGGTACCGCAGAGGCTGAGGCGGCGCCCTACGGCCCAGGGTCAGATTGAGGCAGGAGGTGCCCACCCTAAACCTTACCCAGTGATATGATGACCTCTGTCCCCACCCTGCATGCGGCCAACGTGACTTTAGGCCATGGCGCCGAGGCGGACCAGGAGGCGCTGGACTACATGGACAGCCTCGCAGCCTCCTCCGTCCTGCCCTCGGAATTCTATTCCGGCCCACACTCCACCCTGGGACCCTCTGGAGTGCCTCACCCTTACCCCGAGGTGGAGTGGGTGGTTGGTGTGGGCGTGCGGCGGGCGTGGCTGGACATCCTGGTGTTGGTGCTCAAGGGCCTCGTCATGTCCGCCGTCATCGTGGTCTCAGTACTCGGGAATCTTCTAGTCATAGTTTCAGTGGCCCGGTACGTCCCTGCCAATACTTCCACCGCTAGTTATCACCATTACTCACCACCACCAACAATGCTTACTGCCAATCATCGTCACCACCACCAGGTCACCACATCTGCCAGCCTGTCGCAACTCGTCACCAAATTAAGGCTCAGCATCACTGCCACTATGCATCACCAAGCTGCTTGACCCATTATCACAGCTATCATCTCCCGTCACCACCACTACCACCACCACCACCACCACCACCACCACCACCACCACCACCACCACCATCACCATCACCACCACCACACAGTCATCCCTTCACGCCACTTTCAGTACGGGATGTTAACTTCCTCATTACCGCTTCTTCCGAGAACTTTTCCTCTCGTTCTTTACAATGCAATGAATGACACGCAGAATCCGAAGAAGAAAGTTGAATTATAAGTAGGGGACAGTCTGCTAACTTCGAATATCCTCTGACAATTAAGGAATTCGTTCATGCAGTTAATATCTCTGGGAAATAAAAAGTGAATGGGATTTTTATTTTTTCTCCAAGACAGATGCGATGTAGAGCGGTGGAGTAGAAACAAAAAGGGGGAAAAAAATCTTTCTCCTTAAGGACCAGAGAATGTGTATCAAGGATTCACTTTTTTACTTTTATGAATTTTTTCCATGGATATCTTTTAGTCTGGTATAGGTAACATCAACTGTTAACATTAGTGTACCTGTCAAACTCCCAGGTCTCAGTATTGCCCCACCTAACCTAATCTAACCTAACCTTATTACTAGTACAGCATCACCACCATCACAACACCATCAGGAGACTTATCTTCCAATTCTGGATAATTCATTTGGCTGTTCTCTACGGGGACTGGCACCACACTGGGCTTTTTTTTTTTTTTTACTTCCTTTTTGTTGCCCTAGACCAGAGCCCTCTTACTTAAAAAAAAAAAAAAAAATGCTCACCTTTATCATAACCATCACAGCCACCACCAGTACACCATCACAGTCACCACCACCGCTGCATCATCACATCCATCATCACCATTACACTATCACCTGTCCTGTCTACTACCACCACCACTACCATCACCAACATTTCCAGCACTACCATTACCATTATGTCTACGATCACCACCACCACCACCACCACCACCCAGAAACAACAATGGCACCACAACGGGCAGTCACAGGCCGGGTATATCAGAATGTAATTAACTCCGTGCCATATGTTTGTTGTGTAGCGTTTTTTTTTTTTTTTTATGAGATGCGCCTCCTATCTATCTATCAAACTGTCAGTCTATTAGTCGAGTAATTAATCCCTCTATTTATCTACCAGTCTATCTACTTGTTTATCTATATATCTATGTATCTATGACTTTTTATCTCTGTCCATTCCTTTTCTGTCTGTTCACCTGCATGCCTTTCTGTCTATTTATTTATCTATTTATCTATCTATCTATCTATCTATCCATCTATCTATCTATCTATCTATCTATCTATCTATCTAATCTCTTTAACCATCATTCAATTTGGCTTTCAGTCCCTCCACTTCCTAACCTATCTTTCCATCCATCTATCTATCTATCTATCTATCTGTCTATCTATTTAATCTCTTTAACCATCATTCAATTTGGCTTTCAGTCCCTCCACTTCGTAACCTATCTTTCCATCTATCTATCTATCTATCTATCTATCTATCTACCTATCTATCCACCTATCTATCTTCCAGTTTACCGTACTACCTATTTACCAGCACATACCTAACGGCTGAAAGAAGCGCCGCGGACAGCAGTGAGTGGCGGGGCAGCGCGTGACCAATAAGGGCAGTGTGTCACCGGATCCACCTTCATGGCGGCCTTTCCCCGAGCCACACAGGTGTTACGCATCACTCCGCCTCCCGCTGTGCTTTTGTTTCACGAGGAGTGCTAGGGCGGGGGTCACCTGGGTGCTATCGTCAGGCAAATCTAACAGGCACAGCAAGCCGTCCATTTCCCAGCGCCAGATTATAGTTTTTTTTTTTTTTTTTTTTTTTTTTTTTGTGTTTGTGTGTGTGTGTGTGTGTTCTTTCCCTGTTGTAAGCGAGTGTTCTGAAAGGCCTACTTGTTGCTCGTCAGCCCCGAACTTTAATGTGAGGCTGTGTGTGTGTGTGTGTGTGTGTGTGTGTGTGTGGTAGCTCAGTTGTAAAGTGTTTGAATGATAAGGGAGAGGTTCTGGGTTCGAGTCCTGGTATTCTGAAGGTTATTTTGTATATATTGTGTGTTAGTGAGCGTTGCAGTGGCCAGTGTGAGTGACCAGTGTTCTTGTTCTCGTGCAGGGAGCTCCATACGTGTTTATTTAAGCCGGCACGTGATGAATGTAACGGGACAAATGATAACTCTTCCCGTGGTGTCAGGTAACATGCTGTGCTCATTTTACGGGGAGGAATAAAGTCTCAAAACACGACCAGATGACGCGAAATGATGCACGGCTCACATTAGTCGTAATCTGTAACGCCTGACTTCGTGATTACGGCTTCCATGATGTGATGCTCAAGTAATGGTAGAGGCGGGCCAGGAAACACGCGACGCGACAAAGGGTGTGTGTAAGCTTATCCGTCAATTACAGTATGTATATATTTGTTTATTTCTTTAGTGTGTTTGAGTGTGTGTGTATGTGTGTGTGTGTGTGTGTGTGTGTGTGTGTGTGTGTGTGTTTATCTCTGAGCAAGTATTCATATTACACTTCACATTTTGGAGAATCATGAGGCGTGTTGAAGAAGTCTCAAGTGTTGCGCTGCTTGCAGGAAATGACGTAGAGTACACGATAAAATATGAGGGAGAGAGAAAGGGAGGCTACGGCACGAGGAGAGATGACAAACTAACCAACTAACCAACTTTATATATATATATATATATATATATATATATATATATATATATATATATATATATATATATATATATATATATATATATATATATCGTAAACATGCTTATCTATATATCTATCTATCTATCTATCTATCTATCTATATCTACCTATCTATCTATATCTACCTATCTATCTATATCTATCTATCTATCTATCTATCTATCTATCTATCTATCTATCTATATATATATATATATATATATATATATATATATATATATATATATATATATATATATATATATATATATATATATATATATATATATATATATATATATATATATATATATATATATATATATATATATATATATAGATAGATAGATAGATAGATAGATAGATAGATAGCACCAGGACTGGTGCCACACAAGTTTTATTTCACATCCAGGCTACAAACTATAGGTTATCTCCTTCGAAGTAATCCCCCTGGCACCGCATGCACTTGTCCATCCTTCTCTGCCAGGCTTGCATGCACTGCTGGAAGGATTCTTGCGGGATGCTCCTCAGCTCCGTCGTCACGGCCTTTTTGATGTCGTCCGCATCATCAAAACGGGTCCCCTTCATGACCTCCTTGAGCTTGGGGAAGAGGAAGAAGTCGCACGGAGCGAGGTCAGGTGAGTAGGGCGGTTGCTCCAGCACGGCGATGTTCTTCTTGGCCAAGAACTCCTTGATGCTCAGGGCATTGTGAGCAGGCGCATTGTCGTGGTGAAGCAGCCACGAGTTGCCCTGCCACAACTCCCGCCTCTTCTCGCGCACTGCACGAAGCAGACGCCGCAGTACTTCTTTGTACACATGTTGGTTGACTGTCTGGCCCTGTGGCAAGAACTCGCAGTGGACGATGCCCCTCACATCGAAGAAAGCGATCAACATGACCTTGAAGCTGGACCTGGACTGCCTTGCTTTCTTCGGCCGTGGCGACGCCGGACTCTTCCATTGAAGGCTCTGGCGTTTGGTCTCCGGGTCGTACTCAAATACCCAGGACTCATCGCCGGTGATGACTCTCCTGAGCAAGTCTGGTTCAGTTTCCAGACGCTCGAGGATGTCCTGACACACCTGCATGCGTCGTCCCTTCTGGTCATCGTTCAGGAGTCTCGGCACCATCTTCGCACAGACTTTCCGCATGCCCAGATCTTCAGTGATAATCTTCCACACGCTGTTGTGGTTCATGCCAAGCTCATCTGCGATCTTTCGAACAGTCAACCGACGATCGTCACGCACCATCTGCTTGACACGCTCAACATTGGCCTCATTCCTGCTCGTTGAGGGTCTTCCACTCCTGGGGTCATCTTCCACGTCCTCCCGGCCCTCTTTGAACCTCTTGCACCACTCAAAAACACGTGAGCGTGACATTGTCTCATCCCCGTACACTTTTTGCAGCATACCCAGTGCTTCTGACGGCGTTTTCCCCAACTGCACCAAAAACTTCAAGTTTGTTCGCTGTTCAGCGCTCATTGTTAAACGACCTGCAACAGAGGACATGATTTTAAAAGCACGTAAGAAAAAGATTAGTGACTGTAGAGGGTTGGGAGCGCAGTTGTATACTCCAGAAGGATTACTTTGAAGGGGAAATATGGTGGTTTGTGGCTTGGGTTTGAAATTCATCTTTTAGGACACCAGTCCTGGAACTTTAATGACACACCTCGTATATATATATATATATATATATATATATATATATACACACACACACACACACACACACACACACACACACACACACACACACACACACACACACACACACACACACACACACACACACACACACACACAGAGAGAGAGAGAGAGAGAGAGAGAGAGAGAGAGAGAGAGAGAGAGAGAGAGAGAGAGAGAGAGAGAGAAACAAGAGAGAGAGAGAGAGAGCTGCAAAATAGGATGAGGAGCGACACTGCGGGTAGATGCAGCATGACTAGAGAGTGTCAGGCGCCGCCACGCAACGCCTCACCTGGTGACAGAAAGACTAACACAAACACAAGTACAGGTGTCTTGCAAAGGTACCCGTCAACATCCTGGGTGCTTCGGGTGCTGGCAACGCGTCTGCAGCCTTATCATTTGAGATTTACACCGCTCTCATTTGTCTACATTGCAGTTACTTTAGTATAGCAATGTCACTAACACACATTAACACACACACACACACACACACACACACACACACACACACAGACACGCAATGTAAATTTAGATACTCATAAACACTAATGTTACCTCTTCTGTATTAATGAATCTGAGATATTAATTACGTTCTTCGTTTTCTCATCTTAATGTGACGCACAGTGACAGTTAATATATCACTCACTATCTATCAATTCAGGCACCAGACGCAATAATTCACCAACACGAATCAGTTTTTTTTTTTTTTTTCAGGAAACTGTGAAACTATATTAAGAATTCGAGGAGAGGAAATTTAGGATGTGAAAACTGGAAAACGAGAGAGAGAGAGAGAGAGAGAGAGAGAGAGAGAGAGAGAGAGAGAGAGAGAGAGAGAGAGAGAGAGAGAGAGAGAGAGAGAGAGAGAGAGGCAGCATCACCCACAAACACAAATCCTCCTGCCACACGGACACACAACACACCTCAGCACCTCCGCACCTCACAGCACGTACACAAGCCCGGAGTCCCAGGATTGTTGGCGGATAAGCTGGGATATAATAAAGCCACATGTCCAGTTTCAAGTAACCATGTAATCCCTTTCATGCGAATAACTCACGACTCACTCCTTACACGTTGGTGGAGTTGTCAGCGCTTAAACGTGGGGAGCTCGGTGACCCCAGTTCGAGACCCTGTCGGAACCTGGATAATTTCGTAGCCATTGCAGTGTTAGTCGAGTGATATTCATAAGGTTTTTTGTTAATTCTTTCTTCGAGTGTTGCTGAGTTGGGGAGGGCTCTGCTAAGACGTTACTTGGAAAATGAATGTTGTCTTTGCTTCCATGCGTGGATCTGGAGGAGCTGTCCAGTGCCTCAAAATAAATGTGTAAATGAATAAGGAAGTGAATAAAGAAATTAACATAATGAATAAAGAAATAAATTGAAAATAAAAATCCATGAATAAAAATAGGTGAAATAAATAAAGTAGATAAATAAATAGATAAACGAATTCATAAAAAAATAAAAACAAATAAAAAAAATAAAAAAGAATAAAACCTCTCTCTCTCTCTCTTACACACACACACACACACACACACACACACACACACACACACACACACACACACACACACGCAGAGGGGACCTCGCAGTACGTACTCGCAACCAATTATGAAAAGCGACAGATGAATGGCACGCAGACAGCAACAATAGCCACGAGCACCCAGGTTCTGCTACCATCGCCTCTCTCCTCCCCAGGCGCGAGGGGCTTCCAGCGGCGCCCCTCACAGGTCTCCTCACCCGGGGCTTGGTCGATGGGTGATAGACACTCCCCGTGCTGGTCATAAACTGGTTCAGGTGCATATTGACCGTGACCCAGTGCGTGCGTGCTGTGTGTGTGTGTGTGTGTGTGTGTGTGTGTGTGTGTGTGTGTGTGCGCGCTTGTCAATAAGTGTTTATGTTTCTTTTTGTTCTTGTATTTGTTCGTCTGTCTTTTTGTCTGTTTCTGTCTGTCTTTTTTTTTCCTATCTGTCTGTCTGTCTGTCTGTGTATCTGGTTCCGCCTCACTCTTTTTTTTTTTACTGTTTATCTGGCCCTACTGTTTTGTCTGTGTCTGCCTGTCTATCTGTCACTTAGTCTTTTTTTTCTGCCTGTCTGCCTGTCTGTCTTTCTTTCTGCTCGTCTCTGCCTGTCTCTTTGTCTATCTTGTCTGTCTGTCTACCTTTCTTCATGTCTGTCTGTCTGTCTGTCAGTATCTATTTCCTCTATTTATCTGTCTGTCAGTGTCCGAGTTTTCTCTGTGTTTCTGTCCGTCTGTTTCTCTCCCCCACCTCTCTCTCTCTCTCTCTCTCTCTCTCTCTCGCCGTCTCAGTACACGCGTACACTGTTGCGGCGCGTGATCTTCGGGACAACAAAGATTTACGAGGAAATAGCTTCCAGGAACGCGTCCACCCATGCGCTCACTATAAGTACTCTAGTCACTTCGCCCGCTCGTGTACAAACTTCGACGATATGATTCCTGTTAACACTGAATCTCTCCAAATAAATCTGGTGAGGTGAGATGTATTGCTACAGATGAATGGCTTGGTTACGTGATGGAAAGTTGGGTACGAGTGATGCAAAAAGTACATAAGAAAGGCCACTTTATTGACACTCCTTGAAAATTTTCATACAAGGAGTCATGGGAAAGGTTCGTCAGTCGTGTTGTTGCTAGTCTCTTAATCCTTCTGCTGCCAGTGATAGCATGACAGCCGCCACTTCATTCGAGTAACCAAATCATTACGCAATATGAACTTAAAATTATAGGAGTTAAATGGCTTCAATTACTTTTCATAATTTTCCTTTGCCTGCGGTGTCTTTTGAAGTGATACTGTAAGCTTTTATTTATTTTTGTATTTATATCTTTCTAAGCCTGAAGAGGAGCTGTAAAAAGTGAAAGGGTTAAAGTAGCTCAAGTCATAAGAAAGTGAAAAAAAAAATCCATCACGAGATCCGGAGTTTACCAATAAAAGGGACGAAGGATGAGAAGTATGGAATAATAAATTTTGTGGAGTGTTACTGGAAGGAGAGACGGAACCAACCATTTCAAAATCTCAGAAATGAAAATTACGATGGGCGACAGAAAGATATGTAACACTGACGCGATGTGTGTGTGTGTGTGTGTATGTGTGTGTGTGTCTGTGTGTGTGTGTGTGTGTGATTGAAGATTTAAAGAAATTTGCTTTCCTACATAAATAAACCTCCAGAAGAGAGTGAGAAAAAAAATCCATTACTGTATTATTATTAAAGTGATGTAGAGATGCAGTACTGAGACACGACTGACGGCACTGGATGACCTTTAATAATAAATGCATAATAATGTACACCTGAGTGGGGAGCGAGTGAGGCGTGGACAGACAGCCAGCCAGCCAGCCACCTCCCGCCATGCGCCACCACCACACTCGACTGCATATGATTAAATACCCGCCAATATCACCATCTGTCGCATCGCTGTGATGGGACAGCACAGAAAGGCACAGAGCATTTAACAAAGCCTCTTCCAGAAAACCATGCCATCACTCTGACAGTATAACACGGAAAGGCACAAAGCATTTAGCAAAGCGATATCACAAGTCCCTACAAATACAGTAACAATGTATAACAAAGCAACAGCGAACTCAAGAACGTCATTTCCATTACACATAAAAAAGGCAACTCTAAACAAATACTCGACTACTTATTCAATCATCATTACGTGAAAGCCTGTCAACCATAGTTTATTTATATCCAGCAAGAATAACCTTGGGTGGATAATTTTTTTCCCCATAATCACCAACAACTTTTCAGACATCTGCTTTTGCATTAGTGTCTTTAATACCTCCATGTCGTAGAGTTCAAAAGTAACCTCCTTTCCGTTTTCTTTTTTCCTGTGTCCGTACAATTTTTTTTTCCACAGTGCTCTAAATGTTAACAAAGGACACTCGCAGTGCTGAAAGGAATGAGGAGCATAAAAAAAAGAAGATAGTAATAAATGCCGCAGTGTGAAATAAACCATGATTATACACAAATTTACATGTTAAATTTGTTAAAGGAAGCCAGTGACGTATTTTTTTCCAAACAGCTTGGCACCAGGTAACGACATAATGAAACGCTTGAGAACTGGAATCGTTGCTCATAGTCTTTAAATAGTCACACACTAATTACCAGAGAGAGAGAGAGAGAGAGAGAGAGAGAGAGAGAGAGAGAGAGAGAGAGAGAGAGAGAGAGAGAGAGAGAATCATACATCACTTTTTAAAGAGTTCTCTGTGAAACAATGTGAAAAGACTCCTCTCATTTAATTACACACTGATATTCAACAGATGATACCATATTCACCACACCTGCCTGTACTCACACTGCTGCAACACTTTGTCCTTTGTTCACTGTAACACTGATCACCTGGGAGTCACTTAACCCAGGCTTTTGAAGTGCTGATTTTGATAAAGTGCTTTCATGAAATTAATGTTGAAGGAAATAGCTGAAGGTGATAGCTCTTCATTTCACTGAACAACTGAAGACTTAGACAAAATCATCGACAAATTGTTCTCTGTTGGGAACTGAATACCTGCTGTTAGTGAATCCTGTCAGCAATTGTCTCTTCGTTGTGTTCCTGTTCTTCATTGCTCGTTGTGTTATTTGCCACTCATATCTCAAGACACTTCTCTAATTTAGGCTAAGCTTTTGGATTCTCTTTAAGAACAGACACCTCAATGGGCCATTTCTTATATATATATTTTGTTGCCCTTGGCCAGTACACCTCTTACATAAAAAAAAAAAAGAAGAATATCTGAGAACTGGTAACGTAAGATGAAATCCATTCGAAATATGACCAATGAGGTGTAGGGAAGCAAAAGTAAATGACTGTGCAGTGTCCATGAAACACCCTCTTAGATAAGATGTCAGCACTGTGCCTAGTGGTCAGGTACACAATTGCTGGTCACTGCAGCCAACAGTCAGACTCTTCACACAGCCCTGAAATCTTCTGAAATGTGGAGGTGCAGTGAAGGGCACGTCGCACAGGCAAGGCTTGGATAAAGAGTCACGCACATTTTACGTAAAGAAAATTGAATACTGTGGTTTATGGGCCATAACTTTACGTCTCATAAAGTGACACTCTATCACTGTTGTGTGAGGCCGCTCGCACCACAGGAATGGACAATGATACACAGTTTCCATGTACCGTGAGGCTTAACTCGGGTCACTGCACAGTTATTACTATATTTGTGTAATAAACCTGACGAGAGGATCAACCTGAACAATGTTTCTTTTTACTACAGTTACCTCGCATCCTATGAAAAATTATTCAGTGCTGCAAAATAGGAATGTTATATCTATTTAAAGTTCAATACACTTTTCTGGCAAAAGTAACGTACAGGCGAAGCTGAGACCAGAAAAAAAATAAATAAAACGGAAAATACATATATAAATACAAAATAAATAAATATATAAATAAACACATAAATGAACAAATAAATAAATACTGAAAAAAAGTAAGTAGGTAAATAAACAAATAAATAGAAAAAGATAAATTCAATGTAACGTTTCTTTAAAGCGGGATTTTCAGTTACATTTTTAGTTACAGATGTGAAACGTGTAAACATATTAAAAGTTGATGCCTAGCTGTGCAGTGCAGGTGCTGGCGAGGTAATGAAGCCAAGAAGCAGGTCACCACACTCACCACATTGCTTAGAACGCACTGAGGAATCCATCCAATCTGTATTCTGGCGCTGTATTATGTGAATTTACTGCAATGTACTCGTGAATTGTTTCATTTTGGCGTTCCTCTTCTTGAGTCTTCCGTGGATATAGAAAAAAAAAAATATTGCGATGACTAATAATTTCATTCTCATTAAAATTTCCTTGTTAGATTTTGGCTTCCCTCTTTTTCCTCCTTGTCTCACGTAGAAAGCAGGAAATCAACGGTAATTAATTGTTTAACCTTTCATTATTCTGAATGTTCAATGCACCATACAGTACTGCATTTTTTTGTACATGTTAATTAATTATCAACAAAACAATAAATTTCCACGTAAGATCACCTGCTATTAGTCGGAAAAGAGAAAAAAAAGATAAATAAAAAATAAACATATCATAGTGAGTGAGTGGCGGGAGATGATTTTAATCCATTATTACAAAAAAGAAAAAAATCATAATAAATAAATAAATAAAACGAAACTTAATGAAACCCTCCTATGGTATTCAAAATCTGACCAAAGCGATACCATAGAACTGAATTAATATTTTCTTTTGTACCCTTTTAGAAAACCATCTTGAACGTTCCTGAACAAAATGATTAGATGTTTAGTATGAGATCTCACACTGGCTTACCACTGGCGCTGTTTAACTCTCTTCCCGTTCTTTCCTCACAAGGTTACAAGGACAGTGTCGTAAAAAAAAAAAAATATATACAGGGGGCGACAGTAGCCGTGTAAGTGGCAATAAGTCACCTGGAATGGTTGGCCTTGTCAGGGAGTCACGCAGGGGTCAGGCGGGTGCCTTAAGACGGGGTCACAGAGGAACAATGCCCCATATATCTGTCATACGCAGCCTCCCGGGGACTAACAACACCTGGCCATTACAGGTAACGCTAAATTTCTGCAGAGTTGTAAGATTTGAGTGATATTTTGGCACCACGTAAAAAGACATACGATGAATCACTCTGACAGTTTAAAAAATCGATAAAAAATTATATACATACACTAGGAAGCCTGGAAAGATGTTAAATAAGAAACATCTAAAAACCTACAGCAGCATCAAAAAGATAAAGTTTGAAAATAAAAGGAAATAACGAGGATTTGCTTAATATGTTGGTTAGTTCGTTGTCTTCTCTGGACGCTGAGAGAACAGAGTAGTAGGTCATGATGGTGATGATGATGATGATGATGGTGAAGATGATGTAGAGAAGAGGAAATGTACGTGATATTAAAAATACAGATGATGATGATCACGATAACGAAGATAATGACGAGAGAGAGAGAGAGAGAGAGAGAGAGAGAGAGAGAGAGAGAGAGAGAGAGAGAGAGAGAGAGAGAGAGAGAGAGAGAGAGAGAGAGAGAGAGAGCCCCAGCCAGCCAGCCAGCCAGCTAAAGAAAGTACAAAAGCGTATCAAAAGTAACTGCAAAGGTACCACAAAAGGCACGACAAAAGAAGGAGGGAGAGCGCAGGACAGCACAACAACACGGCTCCTGGAGGGGAAGACAGAGAGAGAGAGAGAGAGAGAGAGAGAGAGAGAGAGAGAGAGAGAGAGAGAGAGAGAGAGAGAGAGAGAGAGAGAGAGAGAGAGAGAGAGAGAGAGAGAGAGAGAGAGAGAGAATAATGTATCTGGGAGGAAATAAACTAAGAAAGAATCTGACTCTTTCCATCATCTCCTTCCTCTTCACTTCCCTTCTTTCTCTCGCTGGACGGAAGTGACTCAGCTCTGCGCCTCCGTTTCTTTACCCTAACTCTGATGGACACGGCACTCGTACATATGTTTTTCGGTCTTACTAGGGTCCCTTATGCCCCTGCGTCTGTCTCCGCCTCTGCACTGGTACAGGAAGCATTTTGTTCTTACTGAGGTCCCTTGTCTCTCTCTCTCTCTCTCTCTCTCTCTCTCTCTCTCTCTCTCTCTCTCTCTCTCTCTCTCTGTGTGTCTGTCTTTGTCTTCGTCTCTGCGCTGGTACATAATGTATTTTGTTCTCACTTGTTCCTTGTCTCTCTGTCTATCTCTGCCTTAGTCTTTGCACTGGTACGTATGTATTTTGTTCTTGCTTCAGTTCCTTGTCTCTTTGTATCTCTGTCTCTTCCTGTCTCTGTCTCTCCATGCCTGTCCTCGCACTTCCTTTCCTGCCAGACGGACATTTATTGATACTCTCTTTCCCTTCTCGTGCGGCGCCTTTAATAACAACACTCGTGCTGCCAACACATCTGTATCGGCTGTGTCTTTCTTCCTTTACAGCGACCTTTATCGATACGTATCTCTCTTGTCTCTCTCTCTTTCTCTCTCTCTAGTAATAGCCTCACATTGCAACTTTCTTTCTTGTCCACTAAAATCCTTCTGTCAACACTATATTTTCCTCAGCACAACGTCCTCTCACATGTCCCACTCACAGATAGATCTATATAAGGAGTCTTTCTCTTCCTTAATAGTCTCCTATCACCTGTTCCTTTCCAACGTCAGGATCTCATTAACACTGCTTTTTCTCCTGTAACAAGTCTACCTCGCCTGCTCCTCTTCTTACTCCTCCTCTCTTGACCACATCATCACCACCGTCGCCACCACCACGCCACGGCTACATAACAGACTTGATGTGGTGGTAATGTTATTGGTAGACGCATTGCAGTCACGTATCGTCTAATGGTTTTCTTTTTCTCTTTCGTGTGTGTGGTTGGAAATGTTTTGGGTTTTATAGAGTTTGTGAGAGGAGTGGTTAACATGACGTGCTTCTGTATTTCTTTCTCTGTTTGTTTCTTTTCATTTTACTCGTACATGAAGCGAATTCGTTTTTTTTTCTATTTTCTATTTTTTAATTTATTTTATTTATTTATTTATTTTTTTTCCGAGCGGCAGTTGGGAATGTACATGCATATAACGGAATTTTAAGTTTTCAGATAGTCACGCACATGCACATACACACACACACAAAAAATAAAATAAAATAAATAAAATAAAAAAAAATAAAAATAAAAAATAAAAAAAAGAAAAGAAAAGAAAAGAAAAAAAAAATGAAAAAAATAGTTAACATGACACTCCCTTTCTTTTCACTCAAATGAGGAAATCCGCGAGCAAGTTTTTTCTTTTTCTTTTTCTTTTTTTTTTTTAGCTCTACGGATGAAGGGGAGGAATGCATGACGGGAGTTTAATTTTCCTTATTTCTATTTTTTTTTCAGGAAGTCACACACACACACACACACACACACACACGTTCTCTCTCTCTCTCTCTCTCTCTCTCTCTCTCTCTCTCTCTCTCTCTCTCTCTCTCTCTCTCTCTCTCTCTGTTTGGACAAGTGGAGCAAATTAAATAGTTTTCTTTCCTCCTTCTTTATAATTCAACTAAGACATTTCACGTCACTTTATTTCCAATGAATAGTCAAGAGAGAGAGAGAGAGAGAGAGAGAGAGAGAGAGAGAGAGAGAGAGAGAGAGAGAGAGAGAGAGAGAGAGAGAGAGAGAGAGAGAGAGAGAGAGTACCAATATGGCCGCCACCAGCCTCGCATTTACATCTTTCCGCCTTGAACAAACACAACTTTAATTTTCGTAATCTGGCCGCCATCTACCGGAGCCTCGTGGCGTTTACCCGCAGCCTCGCCTTGACGGGAAGAAAAGTGGTGTGGTATCTCTACGAATACTGAGGGATAAATTAGGTACTCTTGCTCTTTTTTCTTCTTTCTCTTCTTGAAATTTCATGTTTTTTTTTCTGTTTGTGTCTTTTACAGAATGTTTTTTTTTTGGACTTCCGGCTCTTTAGCGCAATTATTATTATTATTATTTTTTTTTATATTTGTACCTTTAAAGAAACGTTAGATTATTATTATTTTTTTTTTCGAAGTTAATACTGAGTCTTGTATTTTTATTTGAAGTATTTTTGGACACGATTATTTCTTTTAAACTGAAATATTTTTTTTGTACGATCCAGAAGAGAGACCAAAGGCAAAAGTATTAGATCTGCTGTATTACTATTACTTTTTAACGTCTTAAGAGTCTGAACTGATGCGCGCGCACACACACACACACACACACACACACACACACACACACACACACACACACACACAGAGAGAGAGAGAGAGAGAGAGAGAGAGAGAGAGAGAGAGAGAGAGAGAGAGAGAGAGAGAGAGAGAGAGAGAGAGAGAGAGAGAGAGAGAGAGAGAGAGAGAGAGAGAGAAGCAGTAATACTTTAATTCATTCACTGTTACCTATTTCACACATTCTCTTTTGATTACTTAACACTCAAACTTGATTTATTTTCATTCGTTTATTATTTTTTTTAACAGCCACTACTAAACATTAAACTTGCCACATGCTTGGAAAATCTATTGTTTTAATATTTTTTTCTTCTTTTTCGTCTTGTATGTATTATTTGCTTCTTCTTCTTCTTCTTCTTTTTTTTTTTTGGTGCTTTCTTTTAGGTGTTACATGTGGGTGCTTCCTGTTGTAATTGCTTCTCTTTAGGTGCTTCTATTAGGTGTTATTGCAGGTGCTTCTTTCTTGCAGGTGCTTGTCAAAAATGGGTCCAGTGTTGTAACTTGTTGCAGTGAAATATGTCAGTTTTCTCTCTTTTTCCCTTGTCACTTTTTCCCTCTGTGTTTCTTTCTTACCTATCTTTCTTCCCTCCTCACTTTCCCCTTTCTCTCTTTCTACCCGTCTCTTTCTTACACATTTTTCTTCTTTTCTCCTTACATTTTTTGCCATTTCTCTATATTTCCCTCTCTACGCATCTTTCTTATTTCCTCCTAACTCTTCTATTCCTTTCTCTATCTACTCCTCTCTTTCTTACACATATTTCCTATTTTCTTCTCACTTTCCTCCCCCTTTCTCGCTTACCATTCATTTTCTCCCTCGTCTTTCTTTCCCTCAGTGTCCTTCATCCCGCCTCTCTCACGTACTCATGTATAGAAAGTGATCCAAAAACCAACAAATTATCTATGCATGGAAGCAAGCCCTCTCATCTTCTGCTCACCACGAATCCCATCATCCCCCGAGGCGACTCTTAAACGTGGCCATCAATGCAAGAACCCACATGTTGTTTAACGAAGCTGTTTATGATCACCTGACCGACACTAGAATATAATGCTTCGTTTCTTTCTTATATAAAGAGAAAGAGAGAAAAGAAAAAAGTCCTGTTAGTAAATTAAAGATATGCGTGGAAACAGCTATCCTGATATGAATTGAAAAAAAAGAGAGAATAAAACACTTCTCTTCGTTCTTGTAAAAATACACTTTTATAAGTTACCAAAACGTGAACATGCATCAAAATAAGTATAGTATCCTATGGTAAAAAAAAAAAAAAAAACGAAAAAACGTATTATGACCTGTTTTATTTATTTATTTATTTATTATTTTTTTTCAGCTTGTAATATTTCCCACCTCTCCGCCCCCCTCCTTTCTTCCCTTTCTCCGTCCTTAAGTTGCTCTGGGATTGATATAAACTTAATTGTTACTACTTAGTGTAGAAGCACCAAAACGTGAATATATATGAAAACTATCCTAATATATATATATATATATATATATATATATATATATATATATATATATATATATATATATATATATATATATATATATATATATATATATATATATATATATATATATATATATATATATGTGTGTATATAAAAACGAGTAACATGTCATTATTATTATCATTATTATTTTTCTTTAGCTTGTATTCCTTCCTCCCACTTCTCCGTTTACTCTCCTCCTTCTCCCCTCCCCTCACACTTTTTCTCCTTTTCCCTCTCCGCCCTTCCCACTCCTTGTCCCTCACCATCCCCTTCTCCTACCTTCTCCTCCTTGACTTGCTCTGGGCTTGATATAAACTTTACTCTTCCCAGCCCCTGGACTCGTGAATATCGTTTCCATGAAGTAAAAAAATTAATGTCGAGACAGTATCTTTTTTCCTCGTAAGGGCTAATGGATGAGTCTTTTTTCCCTCAAAGTGCACACGTCCAGTGACCTTTTTCTTCCTGTTTTTTTCCCTTCTTCTTCACAGTTTCCTGAAGGCTGACATGAGAAGGAGGGTGAAGGACAGAAGAGTAGAGAGTAGAAAGAGAGAGAGAGAGAGAGAGAGAGAGAGAGAGAGAGAGAGAGAGAGAGAGAGAGAGAGAGAGAGAGAGAGAGAGAGAGAGAGAGAGAGAGAGAGAGAGAGAGATTCGGGGAAAACCTAGGGACGACGGAAGTGGAGAAAGTGAAGGGCACAGACAAAGTAAAGGATAAGAAAAGACGAAGGAGAGGGGATGAAAAAACAACAACAATAAACATAAAGAAAGCAGTCTCTCTCTCTCTCTCTCTCTCTCTCTCTCTCTCTCTCTCTCTCTCTCTCTCTCTCTGTGTGTGTGTGTGTGTGTGTGTGTGTGTGTCTATGTATACAAGGGCTCAGTACAAACACTCAGGCAATATACTCATACACGGAAGCAAGAAAATCGAGACGAGAGCTTCCTTCCCTCCTTCCTTTGTGTGTCGTCACGAAAGTCACACACACACGGACCCACACGCACCGGGGCGGGGGGAGGAGGGGGGCAGGGGCCCTTACTGCGTCTCATCTCCTCGCCAAACAGAAAAGAAAGGTACGTACATACATACTTCACGGTCAAAAAAGTCCAAGTGTCTATGTGGTGTCATGATCACAGAGAGTAGTGCGTGTAGTGTTTTAAATGATGATACACGTGGGCTATGCATACATCTGATACAATGGGAGAGTTTGGGAATGTTTTGTTGACGTTCCTGACTGCTCAAGAGTGTTGTATTCCTAAACAATTTTCTTCTCTTATAAGGATTTTCTTGGTGACTATGCATACGACTGACACAGTGAAAGAGAGTTTGGTATTGCTTTGTTCGACTCCCTAACAGCTAAGGCGTATTGTCAGTTGAGTTGTATTCTTAAACAGTTTGATTTTCTGATAAGGACTGTTTTTCAAAGGCTAAAGAGGTAATTAGTAGCGTTTTTCCTGCATGTATTTTCTTACTGATGAGGCAGAACCCTTGTTAACTATCACTAGATTGATGAAGGCGAGCTTGAAATTCCTTATAACTTCCACCAGTGTATATGTTTAAAGCCAGTCGAGATAACACGCCCGAAACATTTAGGAATGCAAGGAAAAATGAAAAGATCTCGTGCAAATTTTAAAAGTAAAAATCTGAAAGGCGACACTGACAAAACGAATAACCAAAATGTCAAAATCTTTCAGCACTAGTAGTTACATTTTTCCCTTGGTTCAATCATATGTCACTCAATGAAACAGGACCCTTAATACAAACATCAGCAGTTCAGTTTAGCCCAATCCTATCACTCAGATAAAACAAGAGACACACTAATAATATCAACGTCAATTTAGTTCAATTCAACCATACGTGACTCAGATAAAATACGTCGTACAGTCACATCAAAATCAGCAGTCAAAGCATCGAGGAATTGCTGCAATGCGTCACTCACTGCAAAACAACCCAGTGAAGTACTCGCAGCACAGGTAACGCAGGGAAAACAGTGCAATCAACTCTCAGGCGTGTGGAAATATAACCTCCAATTAGTCGATACCAGAGACGACCGCCATAAATAGTGAGAAATCTAATAACAAGTACACGGAATTGCCAATTTAAAGTTACTCCCTTTCATCACCACTCCGCCTGTGTGTGAGTATATGAACAAGTGGAAGTTTACAAGCCGCATATTTTTCGCTCGCACCGGATTCGTTTTGAAGTCCGTATTCTCATTAGGTCTGTTTCCAAACACTACGTAGATGTTTAAGCAGATTTTCATGCGTGTTTTTCCTGTTAATGGTGTAGAATCCTTATAAAACTATTACTGGAATCATGAAAACACTCTCGAAAATCCCTATAAATTCTACAAGAGCATGTTAACCCTATAACTCTACAAGGGCATTTTAAACTATCACTTTAATCATGGAAACATTCTTGAAAAAAAAAAAACATACGAGTAACTTTCACGGGAGCTTCTTAAATTATCATTAGAATCATGAAAACACTGCTTAATCCCCACAACTTCCAACAGAACATGTTAAACTATTACCAGGATCATGGGAACACTTGCAAACTTCTTTAACTTCCACTAGATCCCGTTAAACAATTACTAGTCATGAAAACACTCTTGACACACCCTGTAAACTTCAACCAGACGAGAACCAACCAAGACCATCTACCCACAACACTCTCTTGGCTCCGCGTTTCCATAGCCTGGGGTTAACAGGGGACCCACAGGATATTAGAACCATTTTACATGCATATAAAGAACAGACGACAACCGAGATGCGGGCCAGGCTCTCCCTCGTTAGATGCGGGCCGCCTCACAGCTGTGGTGGCGGCGGTGATGGTGGTGGTGGTGGTGGTGGTCGTCATGGTGTGGGGAAAACCATTCTCTCTCACACACAACCTTGTTAAAATGATTCTCGGTTTTGTAGTGGAGAAAAAGATGAAATGGTAAATAAATAGTTGCAATCGGAGGGGAAAATGGAAGGTAAACATGTTCCAACTTTTTTTATGGTCTATTTAGGCACGAAATTATGAAGAAATGGGTATAATAAAATAGTAGATTGAAAATAAACACGTCTGATCTTATATAATATTTTTTCATGGTCTATTAAAACACAAAAATGTAAATAAAGGGTCTATTTTTTTTTCTTGTGACGTAGTGGTACTTTCAGCACAAACACCACCTCGAACCTTGTGTTTTCTTCTATTATTATGTAAAGATATATTTCATCTATCTGTTCTTCATCGTGAGGCAGCGGTACTTTCAATACAAACACCGCTTCGCTCTGCACCGCCTCTCAACTACAACTTTAACAGATTCACAAACTACACAGGATGCCGCGCCCGACCACACACACCTCTGTGCTCATACGGGAAGCAAGGACACTAACAAATATATTTCGAAATACTAGTACTGAGAGAGAGAGGAGAGAGAGAGAGAGAGAGAGAGGAGAGAGAGAGAGGAGAGAGAGAGAGAGAGAGGGAGAGAGAGAGAGAGAGAGAGGGATAGACTCCAGATGCCCAATCAATTAGAAGACATAAAACAAAACTGCCTCACTATACGACCTGACTCAGACAAATAACTAAGCTATAACTGAAGGAAAGATGAACGACAGCACGAACTCTTTCTTTATGCAACTCGAGCTGGTTTGGGGGGGAGGGGAGAGGGAGGGAGGGAGCAAAAACACATCGCTGCAATAATATTTGGTTATCAGAAATTACGCAATACACACTCCTTTTCATAAATCATACAGATACACTGGCATATATTTTTGTCGAGTTCTCTCTCTCTCTCTCTCTCTCTCTCTCTCTCTCTCTCTCTCTCTCTCTCTCTCTCTCTCTCTCTAACTTTTTTTTTTATGTTCAGCTGTCTCTTTCTAAATCTTTCTCTCTTTTCTTAATTCCTTCTTCCTTTTATTCCTTCTTCTTCCTCTTTTTTTTTACAAAGTCTCCTTTTCTCTCTCCTCTCTTTCTCCCCTTATTCTTTCTACTCCTCCCATCCCTTTTTTTGTATCCACATTTCTTCCCTCCTTATTTTCTTCTCCATTTGTTTGTTTCTCTCATTTTCTCCACCTGTCTCTCTTTCCCTCATCTATCCTTCATCCTTCTCTCTCACACATTCTCCCGTTCCCTTCTTCCCTCTTTTCTCCTCTCACTTTCTTTCTCCTCTTTTTTCTTCCCTCACTTTCTCCCATCCTTCTCTTTCCCTTCTTTCTTATGTTATGTTCTGTTATGTTCTCATGTCCCCTTCCTTCCCCCCTCTCTCTTTTTCCTTCTTATTTTCTTTCCCATCTCTTTCCTCCTCTCACTTTTCCCTACCTGTCCCTTTCCCCTTCTCTTTCCATTTCCCGTCTCTCTTTCTCCTTCACATTTTCTTTCCAACCTCTCTTTCATCCTCTCATTTTTTCCCACTTGTCTCTTTCCCTTCTCTTTTTATGACCCGTCGAGTCTCTCCTCCTCACACACACCGTCTTCCCCTCTTCAGGTACCACAAGCTGCGTGTCATCACCAACTACTTTGTGGTGTCCATGGCGCTGGCGGACATGCTGGTGGCGCTGATGGCCATGGTGTTCAATGCGAGTGTCCAGCTCACCCAGACGTGGCTGTTCGGGGCCCTTATGTGTGACCTCTGGAACAGCATGGACGTCTACTTCTCCACTGTGTCCATCCTTCACCTCTGCTGCATCTCCATAGACAGGTAAGCCAGTGTGACGCAGAGAAACTCTACATGAGACAGGTTAAGTGTAGCGGCGTGGAACGTAATGTATGGTACAGTTTGGAGGCGAAATAGTATCTCTTCCCCTCTACTGCATGTCCATAGACGGATAAGGGAGGTGTGAGGCAGAGGTGTGGGGCTTTACGTAGAGGAGGCAGGTTACCGAAGTGTAGCGACATGAAGTTAAGGTACAGTTTGCGGCGGGAACAGTCCAGAAGGTACTGTATCCCTAAACATTTCGTTGTCTTATCTCATACAGTTGGGGGATTCATAAGTTTCCATGATGTTAGTGATGGTTTAACAAGAATTGATTTACTAATACGCAAACGCACTTGAAAGCTCATGTAATTCCCTTTGTGGCCTTTGAAAACAGTCCAAATGTGAGGAGAAAGCGACCGAAGACTTCATGGACTTGTTGCTCCCTCTGTATAACAATATGGAGTAATACAGTACCCCTAAAGACTTCTTCCTCTTATATCACGCACTTAAAAGACTGGCATGGAAGATACTAAAGGTTTTAACTTTTCATGATGCAAAAACATACATGAAAACGTGACTACTTATCTCCGCGACCTTTGAAAATAATCCTGATGCGAGAACAAAGGGTTTAAGAATATAAGCCAGTGTTTCGGGGGCTTGCTGGTCGTTCTGTACAGTAACATGTGGCTTGGTCTGCGGGTCCACAGGGTACGCGGGAGACAGACAGTGTGGCGAGGCTCAGGTGTTGGGCTGATTACCTGGATACTCTGATTTCCTCGCTGCGGCTCCACCATTAAAGCGGAGCGTGCTTTCGAATAAATCTAGACCTCTAAGCAAACACGAATCTCCACTTAACGTCATTCAAGCGTCTTCATTGAATATTGGTACTGTTTTCGCCATGAGGTAGAGAAATCTAGACAAGGCAGTTGGAGAGAGAGGGACTATGTGTGTGTGTGTGTGTGTGTGTGTGTGTGTGTGTGTGTGTGTGTGTGTGTGTGTGTGTGTGTGTGTGTTCAAGCATGTCATAGTGCGCTGTGAGTCGGGATGTGAGCTCGTAATCTCTCAAGGCCGGGGTGACAGCGGGGCATCCAGTGTCTTATCACACCAAGCCATGGGAGGCAGACACACACACAAGTTGCGTGTAGTGAAAATGCGCGTCACTGTTGCTGCTACTACTCCACTGTTTCGCTGATGGGAAGAGTAACACTCCTGGATGTTCTTGTAGTAATATGAGTAGTGACTGAGTGACTCAATCTCTCAGTGGACATTTTTTTTTAATCTTTGTGTTACTCTTGCCTAGTGCCCCTCTTGGTTAAAAAAGATAAGTGTGTATGAGAACCTTCTTGAAACTATTAACGGGTGACATCAGCTGTTTCCTTTATTACAAGCGAGAGACTGCACGGATAATATGCAAAAAAGACTAATCTTCTTACACCAAGTTGCTCAACTTTTAATGTAATGCTGCGATCCATCAATGACAGCAGGCTTCGGCTCACGCCCTGTATTCTGTCCTATATCTTATCATGGGGGGAAGACGGCGGAGTGTCGTAAAGGAAGAGGGAGATATTTGTCTCTTAAAGACTCTTTGGCCTGTTTAGCTTTACCCGTCTCGTCCCTTTACGTGATGGAACCCGCGGTTACGTCGAATCTTTTGTTCTACGAGGTCTTTCTCGTAACCATCTCATCGTGACCGCTTCTTTTTAGTCTCTCTCCAAGAAGGTCCATTTAAAGGTCGTTATGTCCCTTGGGTCGAGGTGTCCGAAGAATCCTGGCTCTTTAAGGGATCTTCTGACCTCTGTTCTACTTCCGAGTCATCGTAAGAAGAGGAGAAACAAAAAATCTCATTTGCGGAACAGAATCGCGGATGATGTGGTGGTTGTCGTGGCTGTCCTGGGACCATTTCATCCCCGGTGAAGTAATGTATTGGATCTCCTCAGAGGAAAGTAAATCTCACGCACAGACACATAAAACAGAACCATGCACTCGAATATGGAGAAGGTAAGACGAACATAAACTGAAAAATGGAGGAGTGAAGTGAAATGTGAGATTGGAAATGAGTAAGTGGACGAAGAGACGGAGGAAGTCTGGTCTTGATGGGAAATGCAGATTTAAGAATCTCTGTGTCCCTGAAAGACTGAACTGAAATTATATCAAGAGAGTTCCTTTATCCACTGCCAGCGGAGTCCACGTGAATCCTGCGAGGAGCACAAAAAAGCGTGGAACATGGTGCTTGATGAGCCAGGCTGAGCAATAGGTTGGCAGAGCAATGTACAGTCATGACCAGAACTACAGCAACATACCACGTTCCTTTGTTTCTTGTTTGGACCTCTCCACCAATGTTAAGACCTCCGATGTGCCAAGAGCTATCAATTGTTAGGTTTTGTAAGGAGACTGTCAGCGGATCAGAGGACTTGGGAAGAAACGATCAGTGTTACGAAACCAGCAACACACACCATAAAACAGTTGCCAGTGACGGGTACCTCAGATCCGAAACCAACCACATATACCACAGACTAAACCGATCCATGGCCGCGCATCAAATGTATTCACCCAATTGATTTACGAGGAACTATAAACGTGAGGCGCTTACCAGACCCAGATTTGTGCCTCAGGTGGAGCCACTCGTCCACTGGCAAACGCGTATGTGTGTGTGTGTGTGTGTGTGTGTGTGTGTGTGTGTGTGTGTGTGTGTGTGTGCGTGTGTGTGCGCCACTATCAGGACTATTTTACGATATACTGAAACGCTTCTACGTCACAGCCCGACTACTCATAAAAGGCTCTTCTTGAAGCCAGAAAGGTTTTTATGGGTGTTTTTACGGTTCTAAGGGAAGATTGGTAAGATATCCGTATTGCTAATATGATAAATACTCTTGGGAATCCAGCTCTTAATCTCTGTGACCTTTAGAAATAGTCGTGGTGAAAGAAGAATGCGTTTCAGAATACTCAGTGTGAAGATGGACAGGTAAAGAGGGAACAGCATGATAGATTAGCCGCTTTCATCATACTGCCGCGAAGAGCTCATGTTTACATTTAAGATGGTGATTTGTAGAATTAGAGCACTTATAGCTATGCATTGTATGATTATGTAAGTAAAGTATTTGGTATATACCACATTATGCTACATTTGACTAAATATAAATACCTCACAGTGATGACATCTAAATATATTTTCATGTTAATGGTAAAAACGTAGAAGGTAAGTAAATAAACAATAAAAATGAAATAGAAAATAATTAAAAATAAATGAGATTAATAAATAAATAGAAAAACAGAGTATCAAAACAAATCTACGAAAAGGAATTGTTCTCATATTTGTTTCCTTTACGCAGTTCCAATTAACACTTAAAAAAATATATAATTAATTATATAGTACTTAATGTACTATATATGCATACACTGCCCTGTACAAGTAAAATACTTGAAGATATTTTGGACAAAAGATAATTATGTGTTACTACCTGTACAAAGTTGTATTTAATATTTTTGGAGAAGAAAACTTAATTACACAAACATCTAGCTAAATAACAAATTTACTAACAACCTGCTACCTAATTAACTATATAACTGTGTGTGTGTGTGTGTGTGTGTGTGTGTGTGTGTGTGTGTGTGTGTGTGTGTGTGTGTGTGTGTCTGCACGTGCCTTCGTAACATGAGGAAGTAAGGTGCCTACATAAATATTCATAGGAAATCACGAGTATCTGTGTAAATAAAGCAATCAGCGGCTGCATCAAACACTGTGGGAATGTCAAATATGAAGCAGCGGCGAGCCTCTGTAAGGGAATACTGCAGCACGCGCGTCCCAGGATGATGCAGGATTGAAAAGGAAGTCCTCGGAGTAGCACCAGTTGATGTGAATGTCGTGGTGCGCATTGCTGGACACCACAAGCTGATGGTTAAGTCTTGGAAGTCTAGTAACCTTTCTGATCCAGTGTTGAAAATGCGGCACTAAAATTAACAGGAGCTGATGTCAGTGTTGTGCTGATCATTGCCTGAGACATAATACACACATGGTACAGTCAATACATAATACGCACATGGTCAGTCAAGTAACTTTTTTTTTTGAGGCAAGGTTGAAAATAAAACACTGGACGTAACACAAGCTGATGTGAATGGTGTGGTGAGGATTGCCAGGACATATAATAAGCATATAGCACAGTCTTAGAAGTCAAATAACTCTGCATTCACTTCCACTGCGTCTTGGATTTCCTCTCAAACTGCAGTCCTTTGATTTGCTGACTATCTCCTTAAAGAACTTGACAATAGGCTGATTCCTTGTGCGACTAGAGTACTTTATATTGAGAGAAAACGACACCAGTGGAAGCGAATGCGATGGGTTACTCGACTATTGACAGTGACTATAAGTAAGCGCTAACGCACAATTTTCAGGTCTAATACCATAAATATGCCAAGTGGTTACCGGAATTGTTTGGCGGTAAATTCTATATAAGGGATTCAATGCATATGACAATTAATATTAAGCAAATGGTGTGATGTGCGGACGGCGGACGGCAAGCAAGATTGTCGTACAGAATAGAAGATATCATTCATCAGAGAGGGTATCAAAGTGTGTTAAAGAGGATAAGACAACAATAACAAACAACGGTTAATGTAATCATTGTAAAAAGTTACGTAAAAATGCTTTAAAGGAGACAACAATAGCAAATAATGAATACAATAAAAAAATGTATTAAAAAGATGAGACAGCAATAGCAAACAATGAATGTAATGTAATAACGTAATAAATGTAATTAAAAATACGTGAATGTAAAAAAAAGAAGAAATTTTCAGTATACGTCTATATTAAAAATACCTCACAAAAATGCTCCAGTGATTGACGAAGGGATAGATAAATTTGTCATACTACATAAATCAACATCATTCACAACATACAAAAGAAAAGAATCGCTTTGGAAATAAAAAAAAAAGACAACACAATCACATCAAACAATTATGAATGCAAGATGAAGGATTAATTAACGTACATACCTGCGGCAATCACCAGCAGGTTACACGGTCTTCTGATGAGACGAGGCAGGAACAGCACGAGAGGACGGCTGAGCACGATGGATGCCCGGTATCTGAAAGGGTACAAAGGGAGACATAATGAGCATAAAGAGAGACACATTAGCTGGCGGCGTTGCAACAAGCCTAAACATTCATGACCTGTTAAACCCGTGCGAGGCGTCCCGGGAAAGTTAACTAATGACTTGCATGAGATCCACGTGAATTTCCATCAAAGGTTACACGGAAGCGAAATGTTAATGAGCATAAAGAGTAACGCATTAACTGGTGGAATGCGAGAAAGGCTGGTAACATCTATGGTGTGTTCAGTTTATGGAAAAAGTTCCATTAAAGTAAAAGATGAGTTCTCTAAAGTTTGGGTGAATTTCAGTATAAAAAAAAAAAAAAGAAATCATGGCTACACGGATTTGCAGCTTCCTTTTTTTTTTTTTTTAATGTTCTCGTGTTTCTTGTGTTGTAAATGAGGTTAGCTCTTTGCCAACCAATGACACAATGACGCTTGTTATTTAAGTGACTGTATTTGACTTTTACTAAACAAAACTAAATCTTTAGGATCTGCGAACTTTGAAATAATCCATGCGGTGGTGTCTCTCGGAAAGTATATGCTTAAGTTTCTCTAAACAATTTTATGAAGCTGAAAAAAAAAAACAGCAATTAACGGGGTGAGACAAGGAAAAGGTTCAGAGCACGATGTTAATAACAGAGAAGCCAGGTGAGCTACGTACAGCGAGGAGTTCATGGCGTGACACATGAGAGAGACTAAGGGGAGGCAGGAGGTTCAGCGGGAGTCACGTGAGTTTGAGATGGCGGGACACACGTGACGGGGATGAGGACACAAACCCGGTGGACAGTCTGCTAACGTTTCACACTCTTTGCCACATCTTTACCGCCTTCCCTCTGTGTTGTAAGTCCTCTGATCTGCTGAAAATCTCCTTAAATAGCCAGATAGTTTGCATTTTCTCAGCATATCTTCACATTAAACTAAGACGAGTAGAAGTGAGTTTGGCAAGGTACTCAAATTCCAGCAACATTTGTATAAAGATTGATGCGAGTTAATGTATTTGTGTTCTGTGTTAGTAATCTCATCAACCTATCCGGCAATTTCACAAACTAACTCTACATTCTTAAACTCTTTCCCTTTTTGCGATATACCAGATTATATCAATACAAATAACTTGGTATCTCACAACTAAATAGGAGTTCTGATGGAGATTCAAGGTAAGGTAATGAATTTGTGCTCCATGCTAGTTAGTGATATTATCAACCTACCCGTCAGTCTCGCAAAGTAACTTCATGTTCCTACTAATAAACCCTTTCCCTATTTGTCAATTATCAGACCATATCGCTACAAATAACTTGCTATCTTACAAAGGAAGAGGGATTTTAGTAGGAGTTCAATGTCATTTTTCTATCCTAGCAATCCTACCAACCTATCTGTTAAATTCGCAAGCTAATTACATATTCTTGAATCCTTCCTCAATTTGCCACATGTCACATCATAACAACACAAGTACCTCGGCATCGTACAAGTGAATACGGGTTTTGGTAGGAATAAGAGATCAGTTTGGCACACGTGACTGGGCGAACCAATCAGAGGGTTGGAGCGTCGACCACTCACGGCGTTACCTGCTCCCGAGTCGCCAGCTGCCAGTAATGTTGCGCCAGAGTTCATGACGCGGCGTAAATACCTTAATCTATTGAGCTGTTAGACTGTGCGTGTGTGTGTGTGTGTGTGTGTGTGTGTGTGTGTGTGCTCTTAATCTTGCTGTAGAGGAAAAAAATGTTGGAAAATGATAAAGCTTTGTATAAGATAATCAGAGAGAGAGAGAGAGAGAGAGAGAGAGAGAGAGAGAGAGAGAGAGAGAGAGAGAGAGAGAGAGAGAGAGAGAGACCGGGTACCGATATCCAATAATTGGCGGCAATTACGTCCCGGCGGCGGTAAAGAAAATGATCCTGGAAACGCCATTGACACCCATGATAAGGCGGCACGCGGGGGACACTCTGTTACCCCGGGGACGAATTAAGGAGGTCTGATAGGCGTACAGGGGACGTCACCAACACTGTTACTACCATCACCACTGCCACTGCTACGATCACCACCAACAGCACTGCTACCATCACCACCTGTACATCACTAACAACACTACTGCTATCACCACTAGCACTATCATTCCTGCCTTTGATCTCATAGTGCAAATATCAGTAGTAGTAGTAGTAGTATGATGATGATGATAATGGTGATGATGATAACAATGATAATAATAATAATAATAATAACAATAATAATAATAATAATAATAATAATAATAATAATAATAACAAAAGAGCAATGGTAAAATAAAAACAATTATACTGATGACAATAATGAATGTATATATTATCCCCACTTTTTACCCTTCATTTCCACATCTGTCAAGCAGTGAACTCGTAAAACTCGGCATGTTTTCCCTTCACAGTACAAAAACTTCCCACTTTTTCCATACTCTGTCAAACAATGTAAAAGATCAGTTTATTTTCCACGAAAGTAAGAAAAAAAAAAATGCTTAACTTTTAACAACCACCCCCCCCCACGACAAAGTCAACCACTCATACATTCGCCTGATGCGCTCTTTGTAGAAACATTAATACGATTTTCTATTTAATGTGGTCAAAATACAACAACCATGGTTTTTAACTTGATGATTTTCTCTAATGACATGTTGAATATAACGAAGCAGATGCCGCGATACTGGAAAAAAAAAGAAGTTAATTTCAACTGAAATGAAATAGCAGTTTGTGTGAAAATCTAACAATATCTTCTCTTTATCATGGTCAAAATAAAACCATGAATAAAAACTTAACAAGTGTTACACATACGCATACTTAAAAAAAAAGGAAAGAAAAATCATCAAAAGAATAAGAAAAAAAGAAAAAAAAACAGGATAAAACATATAAAAAAAAAAGGTAGAAAATGTCTTTGGGCGAAAAGAACAAGAGTGCTGTGAGGACTGGAGGAAGAAAGTGAGTTGGTGACACAAAAAAGCGCGAGAACAATGGCGCGAGAGATTGAAAAAGTGAGTTTGTGTGAGTTTTGAGTGCCGGGATTGCCTCCTAAGGGCGAGAGTCACCCAGACACTTTAACTTTCTCTATTGTCCTGTAACTGCCTTACCAGAGAGAGAGAGAGAGAGAGAGAGAGAGAGAGAGAGAGAGAGAGAGAGCACTATCATCACATCCTCACGCACCGTTGCCACCACCATTAACACCACCACCACTAACACCACCACCACCATCACCACTACCGCCACAACCGCCGCCATTACTTCTCCCATCATCGTTACAGCCAAATTACCGCAGACTCATGTCGCACTGACACCACCATGTGTTCACCGCAATTAACACTCCTGCATAACTTTGTGTCTGGCAATAACGCACCACCACCACCACCACTACCACCACCAACAACAACAACGCCGCCGCCAACACCACGAACAACAACAATAACATCACCAACAACAACGACGATGATGAGTGTTGTTACTACTACTACTAATATTACTACTACTACTACTACTACTACTACTACTACTACTACGATTACCAACAACCTATACATCGCTATAATCACCATTATTACCACATATTAAAATCACTACCATCAATTAATTTCAACACCTTACTGGTTCTCACAGACTGGCGGGGGACGCGAGTGTTATTAATTTGTATAAACACCTCTCAACCATCCTAACAGATTCGTCTTCTCTTAGTCATTCTGCAAAGGGTGTTCTTAATATGCTTGATTGTTCATATTACCTAACGTTATAATGTTTTACATAAGACATGACAAGAATTTCGTGTGCAAACATTTCAAGCGAGTAGAGTTAGATTTGAAAACGAGATAGGAAGGAACTTGTTCTTAAATATAGTGGCAGATGAATGGAATATTCTTAGTAATTAGGTTGTTAGTACCGAGTCATTAAGGAGCTTTAAAAAGAAGATTAAATAGATTTATGGATGAGGAAGATAGGTGGAAACAGGTAGGTATGTTTCACGCAGGGACTACAACGTGTAGGCCTGGCGACTTTGTACAATTTCCCTTATTTTCTCATGTCCTTGTAATGAAATTAAGAATGTGGTTTATACGAGTATATACATGCATAGTTCACGGTAAATACACAGCTCATACGAAGATTAAGATAAGTAAGAGCGCAACACCTAAGCGAAGACAGACCAGGGTTTGAATATGACAACATGTTTTATCGTTGTCAACTGTGTCCTCTGCGATGCCATGATAATGTCAATCCCTCGAATGCCACGATGACAGCCTTAGAATATATTACACACAGGTGGCGTATAAAGTGTGTTGATTCCATGTGGCTTCACGGTGTGTTGTGTTGTATTACAGATTTTCGGGTTAGTGTATAATTTTTAATCTACAGGAGTAAGACGTGAAATGAAGAAATGAATACACTTTATATCACATGTCTTTGTTTTAAATTAACCTTCAGAACAAAGAGAAATGGGATCAAGAAAGTTTATACCATGCGTCATTGTTGTGTTTTAACCTACTGGACAATGACAAGTGGTGTACAGTTTGCTGGTTCCACGTGTCTTTGTTTTGTAGGCTAATGGACGCATTGATGTCAGTACGAAAATCTGGGACACGTAAGAACACAACATGAAGACAAGACCACAAACACAAGGCCGATTAATAAGTACTTGAGGAAAGAAAAAAAAAGGTTACCGATACAAAGGAACGTCATCTCATCTCCTCAGATCTAGCTATGGAAGTATCACCTGGTATCAATGAATATGGGAAAAACACATAGCACCTTCATGTTTCTGGGATACGAGGGGAACAAAAGCATTAGCATGCCCTGAAACTGAACTGTGATCCATCATGGAATTGAGGCCAACGGGGTGATCCGCCTCCTCCGTGATGATGATGATGACGATGACGATGACACATTTCACTATGTTATCATTAAGGTCGATTACTGAATATAAATGATAGATATTAAGGACAGTAAGTGTTCTTTTTGATACATTATGACGGGAATAATTGCAAGAAATGTTTTATGCATCGTACCTGACGCGGAAGGAGAGGGACAGAATATTGCTTGGTGTTCCGCTGCTCAATCGGAGAAAGAAAACATCTCACTACTACTACTACTACTACTACTACTACTACTACTACTAGTACTACTACTACTACTACTGCATCCTTACTAAAACCATCAAAATCTGTCGCACACACACAAATTTGTAGTTTTCTTTGTCCACTCAGCACTACATGCAGCCCCCACACTTTATCCAGTGGTCTATTAGCTGGTCCCAATAGAGTAATAATATAAATGTTTCATAACTAAGTAGGTCATAAATGCCCCTTGATAACGAAGAGTATCATGAAGCTCTCCAATGTCGTTTAGAAAATAATGAAATTGATGCCTTGGTTATTATCTACTTTGATTAATGGCAGAGATTGAGATATGAGGGAATGATTACTTGAGTGTGTGTGTGTGTGTTTGGGGGCGGAGGTTACTCTCACCCTTAACGCTGAATGCTCATCTATCACACAGAATATAGATTATAGCTTATAGTAACAGTAATAGGTGTATTATCAAATGTAACCCTATTAATTCTCCAGTAAGGTAATTTGATTTGTGTAGAAATGGAGTCAGTTCACAGAGGTGGATGATCTGGTGCCCTCACCAGGTCACGCCCGCTGTACCACACACCGTTCAATGCTCTGGAATTTGGGACGTGATGTGCATTTAAATGTAAGCTTCCACGAGATGGTTTCATATTAAGGGAAGGGCAGACAGCATATCACTCTGTTAATATATATATATATATATATATATATATATATATATATATATATATATATATATATATATATATATATATATATATATATATATATATATATATATATATATATATATATATATATATATATATATATATATATATATATATATATATATATATATATAAGACAAGAAGAAACTCGTACACAAATAAAATGGTAAATGACTGGAAGAAACTTAGTACTTACGTTGTTAGTGGTGAGTTAATTGGGAGATTTCAAAATATTTCATCAATTTACGGACAGGGATGTTAATGAGGTATATGTATGTATGCTTTTACACATGGAATACCACATGTAGGCTTTGATTACCTCTTGCAACTACCCTTATGTTTTTATACTTTCATGTTCTTACACGCAGGACCTTCTTCAGACAATCACGTACTAGAAACTGGCGTAACTAAACCGTAGATATGAAAACCATGAAAGACTGAATATTACTTGAAAAAAAAAAATAAATAAATAAAAAAAAATAAATAAATGAAATAAATAAAATAAATAAACAAATAGTCGCTAAAAGAAGCCTCCCAGCAGTAGACTTTGAAATATTCATTAGATCATGAACAGCGGAATCACAACGTCATGGACAAAAAAAAAAAAAAATGATATTATGGCTCTGGTTGCAATAAGAAAGAGAACGTGGCCTTGAAGTGGCAGCTCAAGGTGAATAGTCACAAAGAACTGAGGATACAGAGTGTAGGAAAGGCAAAGAGAATGTGAGATGGAGGGAAGGAAAGAAAACTCACCGTGAAAAGCTGTGATAAATGAATAAGAATAAGAATAAGAATAGGAAGAAAGAAAGGAGGAGGAGGAGGAGTAGGATGAAGAGAGAGAGAGAGAGAGAGAGAGAGAGAGAGAGAGAGAGAGAGAGAGAGAGAGAGAGAGAGAGAGAGAGAGAGAGAGCCGAAGAGAGTGTGCATGAGGCGAAGAGAGTCGAGAAGAACACGTGAGACAGACATCCGCTCAGGCTTAGTAATGACTCTTAATGAGAACAATGAAGATGACAAAGCTGACCCATATAAACGCTTCACTCTCCCACCAACTTGCATAACTCGGTATCTTTACTCTTCTCTCACAGAATAGCGAAGCAGCGAGCGAGCGACCAAGCAAATTTTCCTCCCACACTCGCTCATACTCATAGCTCAGGATTACGGACCCAAGGGAATGATGGCGCTTGCAGTGGCGTGGCCGTGACTGCGAAACCTTGCCCGTGTCATAACTCATTGTATGTCAAGGAGACGCAACGAGGAGCAATGGCTGGGACGTGAGGGATGATAGGGCGACGTGTTAGCTTTTAAGGAGGTGTTTGCTTGCGTGCTGCGGAGGTGAACTGATGCAAGGAGGGAGGGAGGGAGAGAGAAGGATATGTGTGTGCGTGGGGGGGGGGGCCAAGAGATTTTATTTTTTATCGAAGGTGAAGATTTAACATCGTGAAATATCTTTAACAAATTAGCCAGTACGTTTTCTAGTTCATGAATAATCCTCTGCTCCCTCTTGACGCGGCGTGGGGCTGGCGTGGGATGGCGAATGTTGAGCGCTTCATTATCCGGCCAGCGAGTGAATACTACTTTCTTTGAGCGGGTCAGAGTACGAAAAGGAGCAAATGACTGAGGTCTGTAAAGAGCTGAGGGAGGAAAAATGCTTAATGAGGGAAAATTCTTAATGAGAGGATCAAGTCTGGCTAATATAGTCCCATTTGTTTTACTGAAGCGAAGTTAAGTCCAGGGCACTGGGGCTGTTTGGTGCTCTGTCTCTGTTAAGTGTAAAACGGAGTTCAAATGTTACTGTTTGATGCTATACGCACCTTTTTAAACCTAATAAAATCACTCATCAGTAAATAAGACGCGACGAGATAAGCAGTGTATGGGTCACGTGTGAAATGGAGTGTTAAAAATCATGCACTACAGGCAGTTTCCACAATTCATGATGTGGCTTATTAGTTAATTATTATAGAGTAAATAAAATACGATAAGATAAGCTGTGTCTGGGTCAGGTATAAAGTGGCATTCGAAATTATGCTTGGCACTGCTGACATTTTCCAAACTTTAACCCTTCTTGAGCACCGAGACGCACTGTAATGAAGTGTTTGGATGAATATAAAGGAAAAAGAGAATATCAGGTTATTTTAATCATTGCTAAGTACAGAAGTGTTTATTAGGCAGTATTACAAAGAAATATGTCAGATAAAGCTGGATAGATGATGAGAGGAAAAATTGAATAGCAGTGAAAGGGTTAATGAGGTCACCTGTCATTCACAATATAATAAATAATGTATAATTCAGGTGAAAACGTGGCTAGATGATTCTTGACCACTTGACTACGAAGCGGAATTGACTAACTCCTTTGACTCCTCTCCTGTTCTTATCTTTCTAGAAGCGAAGTTATCAGTGAGCTTTCATTTTCTTTTGCAACTTAACACTTAAAAGAATCCTTAACCTGATCAACTTCTATCTTATATTTACATCATAACGAAACTGATGCCACATCACGTATTGGAAGGACTGATAAAGAACAAACACGTGCCTCTATGCCTTTTAGTAATATAAGACCTGAGTTTGTTTCTTGATTATCCCATTATTGCCTTTCTCTATTCACTTTTTTGGTAACGGAAAATGAAGAGGCTTTTATCTCCTAATTTTTGTATCCTTAGCAACTTTCTTTCACACACATGACATACAAACTCATTATCTTCTTCATCACCATTACCATCATCATCATCATCATCACCACCATCATTAATAATTTTGCTGTAGGTTCAAGTTAATTTCAAGGTGGTGTTTATGGCATAACACTTTGAAAAATCTTTGTCACCACCATTGCAAGAACATTTAGACAATTTTCATCAGCAGAAAAACCAAAGTCACGTGGAAAGTTGCGTGACATTTCTTGGTGAAAGAAAGCTAAACACCTGTGATAAATAAGAACATTACATTTTTTCATCCGATGTTCTTTTGTTTTCTATCATGGGTGTTACATTTCCATCTGTTGAATTTCTTACCCGATGGATATTGCATTTTTACAGATTTTCTTCCAGCATGAGCATCACATTCCCTTACTGCCTTATTGTTTCCCACCATGGACATTACACTATCTTTTACTTTTTCCCTCCATCATGAGTATTACATTCTCATCTATCATTTCATTTCCTTCTGCCGTGGATGCAAGTGAGGTCTTTACTGGCAGCATTCGTGTTAGTGCGGCGTGATGAACTTAAACACAACACGCAGCAGGTGACTGGCAAAGGTCATGCAGTGCGCCCTTCATGAGACTATAACATCATTTGGCCTTAATGATACCAAGCGTTCCGCCTTAATGGTCTGGACTGGTGCAACCTGCAAAGTTTAAATGCTCAGTGAATTAAAGGTGATCTTGAAATCCCACTTCTTCGTTTATAATGGGGAGTTTAAGCAATTGTTGGTGTTGTATTGAATGAAAATATGAATCTCTATTAGTTCATTTACTTAAGGAAGTTTTAGGTGTTATTCCAGCATTTGTGTTTCGTTAAGTAAGCATATGAAGCGTTCTTAATTTCCGCTTTAGTTTTTTCTTTTTTTTTTTTCTTTTTGCTTTGTCTAATACTGTAATCGGCTTACATCTCATTTCCTTACTAGTGTGTGTGTGTGTGTGTGTGTGTGTGTGTGTGTGTGTGTGTGTGTGTGTGTGTGTGTAAGTCCGTGTCATGAGAGTATTTCCACGAAGCTTAACTGACAAAAAAAAAAAAATCTAAAGGAGTAAACATGAATGGTAAATACTTAATATGTCAAAGACTTTCGAATGCGATCTAAGTCTTGGTAGCTGCGGAGTCACGAGGAATGCTTGCTGACTCAATAGCGAATAAGAGGGAGAGCTAGATAATGCTTTGATGATCTTTGAAGCTGATGTTTAACGCGTTAAGGACTCCGGTTAAGGGCTGAGAGAGAGAGAGAGAGAGAGAGAGAGAGAGAGAGAGAGAGAGAGAGAGAGAGAGAGAGAGAGAGAGAGAGAGAGAGAGAGAGAGAGAGAGAGAGAGAGAGAGAGAGAGAGAGAAGAGAGAGAGTGTGCCAAAAATACAGCCCATTAAAAGCTAATCACATAAGAGCATAATAAAATAAGGGAAGCTGCAAGAAGCCATCAGACCTACACGTGGCAGTCCTAATGAAACATGCCTAGCTATTTACACCTGTCAACCTCACTCATGAGTCTGTCTAGTCTTTTAAAGCTCCCTAATGACTAACAACCTGATTACATTTATCTACCACTCTATATGAGAACGAATTCCAAGCTTTTTCTTTTTTTAATCTAACTTTGTCATGCTTGGAGCTATTACTTCTTTTCCTATCAAAAGAGGTATTTAGAAGATGCCATAAACACTGAACATGGTAGCTAGTCTCAACTGTCAATTATAGTATCGTGATTCGTCCACATTAGCTCCGGACCTCCTGAAGGTAAAGCTACTGCCAACTACAACTACTTGAGACAAAGACTAGACAACTAAGGACAAGTCACGAAACTGGAGAAAACAAAGAGCGCAGTAAGCAAGGCAGGAAGTGTGAGGTAAGCCAGGCATCCCGAGGGGTGTGGCTGTTCTCCTGTCGTCGGTGTCACGCTGAGCCCTCGCATGTCACCCGCCTTAGTTGCGCCTTTGTGTGGTAGGCTCTTATGGCCATAAATTGAGTGTTCACAAAAGTAATCCCGTTCGAGTAAATAATACCAACTGTCAGAGCAAGTGTTGTGCACCAGTCCACGTCAGAAGCCTGCAGTTCACCACAACAACAACGTCAACCTGTTTTGTGTTGTGACTTCGTAAAGGACCAGCCAACCAACCAAGTCAGTCAGTCAGTCAGTCAGTCAGTCAGTCAGTCAGTCAGTCAGTTAGCAGTCGATCAGTTAGTCAGTCAATTCATCAGTCACTCACTCACTCAATTAATCAATCAATCAATCAATCAATCAATTAATCAGTCAGACAGTCAGTCAGTCAACGAATCAACTTATCAATCAGTCAGTCAATCAGTCAGTCTATTTATATGCATTATATCCCGATGATAATGTGTAGATTTGTTCAGAGGAATTTTAAACACTTTTTACGAAATTTTCTTGCTACAGCGTTGTCACTACCATACAAAAATTAATATGCTATACAATGTAAGAACTGTAACTTATGGGTTAGTAGAAAAAAAGAACAAATCAGCAATTAAATTCATGGGACTCCTTTAAAAGTTTAATTTCTCTTTAGCATCACAAGCTCATAGATTTGTGCACAGGTAAGACCATAGCAATATTATCCAGCAAAATTAATTTCAAAATCTGTTTGCTTTGATGATGAAGACACGAAGGTTCTTATTCATAAACCTGACATGATCAATACTCGTTACATTTATCAGCATTGAAACACTTGTCACTTCAAAGATACATTCCTTCACAACATCCAGGCCAGGCACAGATAATAGCGACTAAGAAGCTACACCAGACAAGCACTGCCAAGGAGGAGTTAAACAGGTCTGTGGATGAGCCAGTGTTATTCCTCCACATCTAGCACAAGCAGAGATGACAGTGAAAATAGATGCACCAGATAAGCACTGTTACGAATTATCATCGGTGCTTTTTCTCACGACCACCATTGTCAGACACGGCGCAGTGATTCTTTCGAGTTGAATAAAACATAAAGTCATGCCAAGTAAAGCTGAACTACATGTGGAATGTGACTTAATAATGCCTATATTCGTGTTTACAATATAGATAAATAAATAAGATTAGGATAAAACAGAATAAATCAAATGAATGAATGAATAAATAAACAAATAAATAAAAAAAATAAACTAACTAAGCAGGTAAGCAAGTAAATAGATGCATGATAAGTAAACAGATAAATAAAATGGAGCCGAAAATGTTAAGCCAAAAATGCAAGCTCGAAATCAATACAATAAACTGTGCAAATACAGAGTGACTTTACGAGTATGAACTGAAGGGCCAGACATCCATACACGTATAACACACCCATTTTCCTTGATTATAAAGGCGAACCACGCTATCCCTTCCCTTATTCCCTTTCCCTCACATACACACACACAAAAAAAAAAAAAAAAAAAAAATCAGCAATCTAAACAAACAAGGCGATGAGCATTTTCAGGATATGAGACTAAGAGTAATTTCACGCGCGTGGCTCTTCCCTTTAAACTTCCAGCCCTTTAAATGGAGCTGAGCATCCCTTACATGATTGGATGAGAAGAGAGAGCGAGAGCAAGCGAGCGCGGTGCATGAACGTGTCTGAAAGGTGAATCATGTATTAAGGCCTTAAGCTCTAACTTCGCCTCCTTGACATGACGTGTGTAGGCCGCCCGTTGACACGCCTCAAGCCAGCGTGGTGGGTGTCTGGCTCAGGATGCCTCCTCACTGCTGGGGAATGCCTTTATTCTGCAGGAGAGTCATGCAGGGAGGATGATGATGATGATGATGATGATGATGATGATGATAATGATGATAATAATGAGGGTGAGGAGGAGGAGGAGGAGGAAGAGGAGGAGGAGGAGGAGAAGGAGGAGGAGGAGGAGGAGGAGGA
The DNA here is from genome assembly GCF_035594125.1 of Scylla paramamosain. Taxonomy (NCBI): domain Eukaryota; kingdom Metazoa; phylum Arthropoda; class Malacostraca; order Decapoda; family Portunidae; genus Scylla; species Scylla paramamosain. The sequence continues at coordinate 38,823,829 of NC_087152.1, read as the reverse complement.
GGAGGAGGAGGAAGATGAAGCAGATGAGGCAAAAGATCAGGAGGAATACAAAGGAATACAAAGGAAAGCCAAACAGCAACATACCTTTTTGGTCCTTACAAGGCTGTTTGGTAACTACTTCTAACTAGCTACAGGGAAGAGAGACAGGACAGCATAGCAGAAGGCTCCTCCCCACCCACCACTCCCTCCAGCTTGCGCTGGAATGGAAATAGTTGGGAAAAGTACCATGCAGTATGGAAAAACTGACATGGAATTTTCATAGGAAAGGATGAAAGGAAGTTCTACTATTCACCCTACGGTGAACTCTATACGCCTATCTGAAAGTTAATACAATTTATATTAAAACTGGTAGGAGGAGGAGAAGGAAAAGGAGGAGGAGAATAAGGAAGAGGAAGAGGAAGAGGAAGAGGAAGAGGGAGGAGGAGAGGGAGGAGGAGGAGGAGGAGGAGGAGGAGGAGGAGGAGGAGGATAAGGGAGAGGAGGTGAAGAAAAAGGAGGAGAAGGAGGAGGAGGAGGAAGAGGAGGAGGAGGAAGAAGAAAAGGAAGAAAACTGTCGTAGGGTACTTTTCTTTATGCGAGAGGGACACTGGCATAGGGCAACAAAAAGAACGAAATAAAAAAAAATGCCTATAGAGGTGCCAAATCCTTAAGGCAAGGTCAAAATTATCATCACCCGAAACTGGAGGATAAGTGTCTTGAAATACAAAATAGATGGTAATGAGATGAGTGGCGTTCTGACACTGGGAAAGTACAGACTATATAAAAAAGACAATCTCCATCACTCGTCTGTCCGTCTACTCGTCTGTTGCGTGTTTTCCCCGTCCACCCGTCAGTTCGAGAATCTCAGTATAATATTGAAGATCCCGCGTGCATTACTTATTCATTTATTTTTTTTTCAGAGTCGTGGCAAGACTCAGAGAACGAGGATTATTTCATTTGCTTCATTTAGATCAGACAGCCTTTTTACACAAATGTGGGGCGTCCTTAAGAATTCCTGACCCGCATCGAGCTATTGAGGACACGACGCGGTCACGGTGAGGGACAAACAAAGCTGAATAAGAGACCTAGAGAACAACAACATAACACTCCCCCCACAGTCTCTCTTTCTCTCTCTCTCTCTCTCTCTCTCTCTCTCTCTCTCTCTCTCTCTCTCTCTCTCTCTCTCTCTCTCTCTCTCTCTCTCTCTCTCTCTCCCAATGCACGCAAGAACAGATACACTCTCTGATATACTGAGGTGCGATCGTGCAGGCTTGGAGCAGAAGGTACTACTTGGTGTGAGGAGTCGGCGTGACAGGAGCTGACGGGGGAGAAAATGGTGGTGCAGTGGCTTAGTAGTGGTAGTGGTGGTAGTGGTAGTGGTGGTAGTAGTAGTGGTGAAGGTGGTGGTGGTGAAGGTGGTGGTGCTGATATTAGCGCATCAAGTGATATGCGAGGAACTGACAGGGTGTGTTTAGGCAGTTGAGTAAGCCATTGGCGATTTTACTTTCCGTGTACATTAAATGAAGAATAAGAGCTTAAGGTCGACTGCCCGTGAGAGAAAGGTGAGTGGTAAGAAATAAACTATACAGTCAATGAGAGGAAGAAGGGAGGATTTCAGAGGTACGAGGAGTGAGAAACAAGTGGCTGGGTTACATGCACTTCACTGCCAATCCTTCACTGGTAATCCTTTAGTGGTATGAGGGATACAACAAGGGTGACGTAAGCAAAATTCTCAGGATCAGTAATCAGGATGGGACAAGAAATAATGGGTTCAAGCTTGATAAAGTTAGATTCTAAAAAGAGATACAGAGGAATTAGTTCTCAAACAGAGTGGTACATTACAGAATAGACTCAGTAGTCAGGTTGTTAGTGCTGAGTCATTAGAGAGCTTAAGAAGATTAGACAAATTTATGGATGGGAATGACAGGTAGAAGGTAGGTATGTTCCGTACAAGGACTGCCACGTATAGACCTGATGACTTCTTGCAGGTTCCCTTATTTTTTTTACGTTCTTATGTTCTTCACGACTAATCCTACAGAAAGTAAGATATATTAACATCTATTTTTCTTCACGCACTGTATGCCGCAATATTACAACCACCTGCACTGCGTTTTATTTTCCTGCCTCATACGCGTGCAGACTAAAAATGTAGCGGCAAACTTTTGGGTTTTAGGTCAACATTAATAGCGAGCGTGTGAGCGTGCAAGGCCTGCTGCCCTGAATGGAAAAAAATGCCCCTCCTTCCCACCTCACCTCACTCTCTTCCTGTGTCTGTCTGTCTATCTGTCTGTCTGTCTATCTGTCTTTCTGTTTGTCTGTCTGTCTGTCTGTCTGTCTCTCTTTAAAAAACAACGACAGCAACAACAGCAACAATAATAATTAACAACAGCAACAACATGAACAAGAATAAGAGCAACAACAACAACAACAACATGAGCAACAACAACAACAAAACACTGAAAACAAAAAGAAATAGAAACCACAACAATAACGTGAAAAAATAGTGCTCTCTCTCTCTCTCTCTCTCTCTCTCTCTCTCTCTCTCTCTCTCTCTCTCTCTCTCTCTCTCTCTCTCTCTCTCTCTCTCTCTCTCTCTCTCCCCCCGATAGGTTACACACGCAGGGTTCACGCAGAGGGAAAGAAACATGCATCAAGAAGCAGAGAGGGATGCTATTTCTTAACAGGATTAGAGACTGTGGCTTCTCTGGGTTCCGTCTTACTGTTGAAGAAGACAGACCAGTGCGTGTTTAGGAGAAAAGAAAGGAGCTGGATGGAAAAAGATGAAAGTACGTGTATCTTCAAAGAGCACACAGTTACTTTATGTCTCTGTGTATTTGTATCTGGCTCTCTTTCTGCTGGTGGAATAAGGCAATGGGAAGGAAAGAAAATAAGGGATGATTTGTGTTCTGCAAGGGAAGGAAGATATTGATGGATGTCTTATCTCTCTCTCTCTCTCTCTCTCTCTCTCTCTCTCTTGAAAACTCAGTTCTAATACAAACCTAAGAAGTCAAGCAAATAAACAGGTCACTATTAATTTCAACACACGCTAAGAGCACATTTCCAAAACATGATGACGCGGGCACGGGGTGAAGTTTACGGCGGTTCGCTCCTGACGTAAGACCAGATCGGTGGAGGCGAGTATCAAGGCCCTGCTGACCTTCATGGTGCCACGAGCGTCCCCTCCCACGCATGCCTGCTGTGTGACCAAGGCGGGATATGATGCGTAGTATTTGTTTTCCGCTCGACTGGGCCTCCGAGCCACGAGCCACGCCTCTCGCTCGGCCCACGGCTGCTTTAAGTCCTTCTATTTTACAGTGATCTTTTGGAGTAAGAGGTCAGCAGGTGAATAAAGTAAACTATATTTATCCAATGTTAAAATAAATGTCATATAGATCAGTTAGTAAATAAATTATGGGAGTCATGAAGTATCTTAAAAAGCGCTCGTGAAAATAAGAAAAGAAAGATGTACGAAAGGGGGAAAAAAAAAAAACCCTTCGTCCCGCAGTCCTGGCTGAGAGGGGACAGTTTGTTTAGCATGAGGAGGTGCCGCGGGGCTCCTCCACAAACTTGTGTCTCCCAGTGGGCGGCGCGGAGGCGTGGTGCGAGTGGTGTGTATTGTGTCTGGGTTTCTTTCTTTACAGGGTAAACGTCTAAACATAAATTCTGGTCCACTCTGGTGTCTTGAAGACAATACTAGTATTCCTGTAAGATGACACCAATTACCGCACGGGCAGCTGGCGGCAGTGACACCTGTTGCTTGGCTCCAGTACTCCTGAGTTAATTTACTGAACAAAAGTAGAGCTACATCACGGACAGGTTTGAATTACTCTGTAGTTTCTTTTACTGCTGACGTTTTTTTTTTTGCAGTCATCCTCTTAACTCACACTGAACAATTTTGTTAAGTTCAAATCATAGCAGATTATTACCGTCCACTCAGGTACTTAGGAAACAATAAATATCATTATTCTTGAAAAAAAAAAACATTTGCATGCTAATGACAGTAAAACACTTCATTTGAATAAGACGACTTTACAAAAAAAAAAAAAAAAAAAAAAAAAAAAAAAAAAATATATATATATATATATATATATATATATATATATATATATATATATATATATATATATATATATATATATATATATATATATATATATATATATATATATATATATATATATATTTACTAGATTATTCCTTTTCTTGTTAGTAACGTCTTTACAAATCATCTTCCAAACTTGTACCTGACAACTTTATGAAGCTTGAGGGAGTGTCACCATGATAAAGAGAAAAAGCTTTCCATAATCATCTTCCATATCTTAAACACTCATTTTCATACTAGTCTCTTAAATAATTGTGTGACCAATAAAAAAAAGAATAATAATACTTTTCTTCTGTGTGTCCATCTAACTAAATTTACAAAGTTAACAGCAGATGACCATAGCAGTTTTTGACACTTATGTTTTGTACTCCAGCCTCCTTAATACTTCTGTGACATGTACAGAATAATAATAATAAAAAAAAACTTATTCCTGTTCTTCTAAGTGTCCATCGAAACAAATTTACAAAGCTGACCAGTGACGACCATACCAATCCTAGACACTCGTTTTTGCAATCCAGTGCCTTAAACAGTCCTGTAACTCATCTTTTCTTATGTGTGTTCAACTAAACAACTCCATAAACTTGAAAAACAACGACCAAAAAATTAAACTGAGAAAAGAGAGAGAGAGAGAGAGAGAGAGAGAGAGAGAGAGAGAGGGAGAGAGAGAGAGAGAGAGAGAGAGAGAGAGAGAGAGAGAGAAAGCTTCCCAGCAAACACGAGTAACGACCTTGATTAATGGGTGCCAAGACATACTCATAGTCATCAGCTCCCCTACCACACATTTATCTCCTTCCTTCCCCTCCTCTCCCTGCACAGATACACGGCCATCGTGCAGCCCCTGGACTACCCGCTACGCATGACGGTGAGAACAGTGAGTCTGATGCTGGCCGTGGCGTGGCTCAGCCCTTTCTTCATCTCAGTGCTGCCAATCTTCCTGGGATGGTACACGACCCAGGTACTCCGTCTCTGTCAGCTCCGTGTGTGTGTGTGTGTGTGTGTGTGTGTGTGTGTGTGTGTGTGTGTGTGTGTGTGTGGTTTGCCGATAACTTAATTTTTGCTACTACTGTTTGTACTACTGCTGTTACTACTGTTACTACTACTACCACTACTACTACACTACTACTACTACTACACTACTACTACTACTACTACTACTACTACTGGTACAACCATAAATACTAATACAACATACAATGTTTACTAAACTAGAGAGACGGGACTATTTGCACATATTTCCGGGATATAAAATACTGACAAGATAATTTCCTTGACGTAAGTAACACTAGCATTCCTCCTCCTTCTCCTCCTCCTCCTCCTCCTCTTCTCGAAGACTTTAACTGCTCGGCTCAACATTCCAATTTCACATTTCCTATAAAATGTTGCTTCTCTCTCTTCAACGAATTCCACTTCCATCTGTGTATGTGTGTGTGTGTGTGTGTGTGTGTGTGTGTGTGTGTGTGTGTGTGTGTGACGGCATACACGTACATCCTGCTAATTAATAAGTCTCTTGCTATTCAATTACAAACTTGTCTCATTCATTCAGTATCAGCACTCTTCCAGTCTGTAATGATCTATTTATTATTATTATTATTATTATTATTATTATTATTATTATTATTATTATTATTATTATTATTACTATTATCACTTGCATTCAATATTTCCGCTTTTTTTTCTTTATCTTCATTCCGCTCATTATTACCTGTCTCGGTTTACCTGTCGATGTCATCATTAGTAATTGCAACCTGATTGAAACTCTCTCTCTCTCTCTCTCTCTCTCTCTCTCTCTCTCTCTCTCTCTCTCTCATGCTCGCTCACTGGCTCGCTCTATTTTTTCCCTTTATGCGTTTTGTTTTCTTTTTAATTTCATTAAAATTCTCTGTCTCTCTCTCTCTCTCTCTCTCTCTCTCTCTCTCTCTCTCTCTCTCTCTCTCTCTCTCTCTCTCTCTCTCTCTCTCTCTCTCTCTCTCTCTCTCTCTTTCTCTCTCTCTCTCTCTCTTTCTAGCAGCGCCATATGATTCTGTCAACGCTACTCCTTCCATTAATCAATTTATCTGTCTGTCTATCTGCCTATCGATCTCTATATCCATAACTCAATCAGTCAAACGGTCACTCAGTAAGCCAGTCCATCAGTCAATCAATCAAATAATAAATCAGTCAGTTTGTCAGTCAATCAGTCAGTTAGTTAGTCTGTCTGTCTATCTATCTACTTATCTATCTATCTATCTATCTGTCTATCTATCTATCTATTTATTAATCTCTCCCTGGTTTTCTCATAGTCACCATTCTCTCTCACCCCGCCTCGCAGGAGCACTTGGACCGCCAGGCCACCACGCCAGGTCTGTGCGAGTTCAAGGTGAACGTGGTGTACGCCGTGGTGAGCTCCAGCGTCTCTTTCTGGATCCCCGGCATCATCATGCTCGTCATGTACTTCAAGATCTACCGCGAGGCAGACCGTCAGGAGATGATGGTCTTTCGGTGAGTATTAAATAGTGTTCTTTTAATGTATTTCTTCCTGAGTTTCATCCCGTATTCCCTATTTCATTCTAAGCTTCATTTCGTATTCTCTATTTCATATTTTCCTCCGTATTACCTTTTCTATCTACAGTTTTCGTCTTTATTCTCTATTTCTTCCATGTTTTCTTGTATTCTCTATCTTATCCTCAACTTTCTTTCGTGTTCTCTATCTTATTTTGAGCTTCCTTCCATACTCTTCTGTTTAGCAAAGCGTACCAGATCCACATACTTTTATTCGTTTTTTTTTTCTGACAGTCGGGGTTTTTGTATGAAGAAAAAACATATTAGTGATCATTGCAGTGTTTTCTTTGCTTGTTCTCTGGTACGGTGCAGTGGTTCCAGTGTTTTGTTCCGTCTTGTCTGCGATGAACGACTTCCCGGTTCACTGTACGCTGGTTCGTCAAAGTGATGATGCAGTGACTATGTAGAACAATAATTATTAACTAAGTGTAACAGAATAATGAAAACTCAAAGAGAAAATCACCAGACCAGTTAGGTAAAGACTTCATTTCCTCGTTTACATTTTTCTTTTTCGAGTGTGTGTGCGTTTGAAGGAAATTGGCACAAGGAAAAAGAAAAAGAAGTGAAAAAAGGTTCGCTCATTTGCCGTTCTGGTATTTATCTTTCATCTTTTTTTATGCCTGTGTTAGTCTGTCTTTCCATTTTGCTTCATTTTTTTTTGTCTCGTAAGTAAAAATTTATGGCGTATTTTCTTGCTTTTTTCTCCTTATGTTCGTTCTTCCTTTATTATCTACTTTATTTCATTTTCCATTACTTTCGTTCATTACTATTTCATTTTCCATCATTTGCATTGATTATTATTTCGCCTTCCATTATTTTTAGTCATCATTCTATCTTCTGTTATCTTTATTCACCATTATTTTGCTTCGTCGTGTTCGTCCCATTTTTTCTCCCTATTTCATTTATTTATCAAAGTCATTGTTTTGCTTCTGTCTGTCTGTCTGTCTGTCTGTATGAGGCGACTTGTCTATTTCGTGGGTAATGGTGTGTGACAAACTTCATTTTACTATCTCTCTCTCTCTCTCTCTCTCTCTCTCTCTCTCTCTCTCTCTCTCTCTCTCTCTCTCTCTCTTCCCCTCTTTCTCTTCTCTTATCAGTGCGCGCCATTATCTCTCCACCATCTACCTTCCTGTAATTTCCGGGCTCCCGTGGGATGCTGTCGGCACGCCACGCTACCTCAGATCAGCTGGAGTCACTGTCTACCCCCAAAACTGGGACACGAAGGTCGTCTTGTTCCTCGTTACGGTACTCAGACGCCGTAAAAACCAGGATGCGGGTCTGGCCTACATCCTCCGAGACATTATCTGGAATTGGCTTTAAAACTTGCTATCAATAAGGGGAAACAGGGTCACGAGAAGATAATAGGTAGTGGGGATGGGTGAAGCAGTTTGATGTTTTACCTACGAGTGTAGTTTTTAGTGTGGTAAGGGAGGAGTGGGGGTTGGGAGGTGGAGTGTTAGAATGAGTGATGGAGTTTGATATCGTGAATAATATGATATGATAATAAGATGATAAGAAAGTGAGGGAAAGAGACAGGCAGTGGTGAACGAATATGATGTTTTACTTAAGAGAACGTTTTTTTTTTTAGTGAGGTAAGGGAAAGGAAGGGGAGGAGAAAGGATGTGAGGTGTGGCAGTGGGGAATGAGTGACAGGATTTGATATCGGAAGTGTTTTGTTTAATAAGGTAAAGAAAGAAGGGTAGGAAACAGAAAGAGTGTAAATTTTTCAACAAGACTAGGGAAGGAAAGGAGACGATAGGAAGAGAAGTGGGAATGAGTGACAGGGTGTGATATCATGTGTGTTTAATTTGATAAGAAGGAAAGAAGGGTATATAATTAAATGAGTGTGAATTAATAAAAAGTTTGCATATTTTGAGAGTATTTAATAAGGAGCAAGACAATAATTGAGTTAAAAGGCAAATTAATAGAAAATATAGTATGTTAAGGATATCATAAATGTTTTGTTAAATGAGATCAAGGAAGAGAAGGGAGAAAAGGGAAAAGAATCAGATAAAACGGGTATTTTTTCTTACTTGTCAGTCAGAATGGTAAAAACTCTACATTGGTATTGATTCATGTGGTCATTTCCCCGCCTTCCTTACATCATGAAGGAGTGGCATTTAATATTTTTCTCCTCCTCGTCCAATTTTCTTTTCTACCCTCCATTCCTCACCAACTCCTTCCCAGCTTTTCTCCTCAGTTTCTTCCCTCTCTCTCTCTCTCTCTCTTTCATCTGCCTTCTCTTTCCAATTCTCCCTACACTCCTGCCTTTCCTTCCCTGTCTTGTACAACCACGTATCCTTTTCCCCTTCCTTCTTTTCCTCCATGAATCCCTCACGAACACATCCCTCTCCCTTCCCATAATCTTTCCCCCATCACCTTCATCCTTCGCTTTTATCTTACCCTTTCTTTATTTTCCACTTCCTCCATATATCTTTCGTCAATTCCCCAATCTTCCTCCTCATTCAGTTCCTCCCTCACCTTCCTTCTTCCCACATTTTCCTTTGTTCTCCACTTTCCATCCTCCCTACGTCTCTTCCTTCCTCCCGCCCTGTATTTCTTTCGCCATCCTGCAAGACCGAACGTTCCATCCTGCAAATCGAGGCGTCCCCTGACATCTGATCAGAGAAAACGGCGTGCGGGGCTGCATCAAGAAAGTAGTTATCGCCACGGACAAACTTTGGTGTCGGAATCTTGCGAAATGAGTCGAGTAACCTTGGCTCACTTCCAGGTGAATTGTGGGTGCGTGTGTGCATGTGTGTGTGTGTGTGTGTGTGTGTGTGTGTGTGTGTGTGTGTGTGTGTGTGTGTGTGTGTGTGTGTGTGTGTGTGTGTGTGTGTGTGTGTGTAATTTTACCAAGGTATTGACGTTCGTATTTCATTTCATTTCGTTAAACACTCCTTGTCTGTCTGTCTGTCTGTCTGTCTGTCTGTCTGTCCGTCTATTTGTTTGTTTGCCTGTTTGTTTCATTTCTGTGTTCTTCTGTCTTTCTATCTGTCTGTCTGTCTGTGTTTGTCCCTCTCTGTCTCTGCCTGTCTGTTTCTTCCTGTTTCTGTTTGTCTCTTTCTTTCTGTCTGTCTGTCTGTCTATCTTGTCTCTTTGACTGTCTGTCTCTTTCTGTATCTCTGTGTCTGTCTGTCTCTCTCTCTCTCTCTCCGCTAATAAGAGACCTGCCTTAAGCTAATTACCTCAGAGCGCTCCATGCAAAATTACCTTCCGGTCCCCGTGCGTCTGTATGGCCTCGGGGCGCGGCAGGTTAAGGGGGAGCGGGGAAGGCATTCACCGCAGCAGGAGGAGAAGACGGGGGAGGAGGAGGAAGAGGAGGAGGAGGAGGAGGAGGATTAGAGAGGAATCAAACAGAAGGAGAGAAAGGGAAGAGAAGAAGGGGAAGAGATGGATGGGGAGAAGTTGAAAGGAAGAGAAGAAAAAGTGATGAAACAGAAGGCAAAGATAGAGAAAAGAATGAAACAGGAAAGAGAAGGAAAAGGAGGAAGAAGAGGAGGAGGAGGAGGAGGAGGAGGAAGTGGTGGTGGTGGAGGAGGAGGAGGAGAAGAAGAAGGATGGAACAGAGAGATGATTTAAAAAGAGACGAAAGAGGAGCAGGGTAAGGAAGCTACAATTAATGGGAAAAAAAGAGGAAGTGAAAGAGGCGAGGAGAAGAAGAAGGAAGAGAAGGAGGAGGAGGAGGAGGAGGAGTTGAAAGGAGCAAGAGAGAGGACTGGAGTGGGAAGAGAAAAACACCAGAGAGTTAAAGACAAGATGGAGGAGACTGGAGGGAGGAAAAACGGAAGGAAAGGAGGAAACGAAGGAGGAAGAGAAGGAAACGAAGGAGGAGAAGGAGGAGCAGAAAGAATAATTTTTACTTAACCTTCCTTTTCAAAAATTCTTCCTTTCTTTCTGCTTTATCAGTTTTATTGCTTTATGCCATTTATTCCTGCCTTCCCTTCCCCCTTTCGTGCATCCCTTTGTTTTGTTTTGCTTTTGTTGCCACGGGTTGCTAAGTCTAAGCCTTCCCAATATTCAAAATAAACAAAATATTTTAGCCCAATGCATTCCTCCATTTTTGGAAACCTGAGTGTAAAAATGTTCACCTTTTGTGCATTTTCTCCTCTAACACATATTTTTTTTTTTATTTGTCTTGTAGCCTTGACTTTCAACGTTTTATTTTTACCTTTCTTCTTCTTTAAATAACTGCACCTGTAGTTTTATTTCCTTCCAGGTCTGAAAAAAAAATGTACCTTCTATCTCTATTTTTCTTTATTTCCCTTCATTAACACGTTTTCTTTTATCTTCCAGCCCTTCCTTTCAACATTTTATTTTTACTTATCTTCTTTAATAATCTGCACCTGTACTTTTCTTCCTTTCTGGTCTGGAAAAAAAAAAATCTACCTCATCTTTATTTTTCCTCATTCCCCTCCCCATTAACACATTTCGTTCGTCTTGCAGCCTTCACTTTTAACATTTCTTTCTATATTTTTCTTTTTAATAAACTCCACCAGCACCTTTTCCTTCCACGTCTGAAAAAAAATATCTCATCTTTTTTTTTCCTTTCTGATACTTTGCAATTCCTTACTTTTCATGCATCTCTCACGTATATGTTTCTTTTTCTCCCCCCCCCTTTTTTTTTTTTGCCTTCGTGTGTAATGCATACCTCGCCTCTCTGCCCTTAGAAAATCTCCCGGCGTTTTTTCTCTCTCGTCCTTGTAAGTGTCTGTGTTTTCCTTCAACCTTTCAGCTTTGAGGCGAGGTGAAACGTTTTTTTCCCCTTGCTCCACTCACTTTAAGTTTCCTGAACGACGGTGATGATGATGACGATGATGATGATGATTGATGATGATGACAATGATGATGATTAGATGATAGATAATATATACTTTCTTCATACTCTGCCTTGCTTTCGTTTAATGGTGTAGTGTAGACCATATTTGACGACTTGGATAACACCCCCCCCACTCACACACACACACACTCACACACACACACACACACACACACACACACCTACACATACATACATAGATAGATAGATAAGTTGCTGACTATAAGCCCTGCACATCATTATAAACAAATATTAATCATTAAAAAAGCGAATACATTTTTATAATGCAGCTAATTAATGACGAGTATTTTCTTATGGTACCTAACAAATTTTCTACACACACACACACACACACACACACACACACACACACACACACACACACACACACACACACACACACACACACACACACACACACACACACACACACACACACACACACACACACACACACACACACAGGTACCATTGCTCAACTACATCTGCAGAAAAGGCGAGGCAGCAGCTCCTTGGCTTACGTATTCCACCCATTCACTCCTAAATAAGGAACAGCAACCGCACGAGCGATATAACCTATCTTAATCCACCCAGCCCTGGATCTGAAACTATGGGCATTCTGGTGTACGTAAAGGCTACTGTAACTCCTATACCATCGGGCTTTATTATCTTTAACACTGATAATAATGGTGATAATAATAGTAATTATATAAATAATGGAAATTTTGGTAGCAGTAATAATAATTTCTAAGAGTATCCAGTTTGTGATTCATCGAAAAATCCAAAGGTGTCATTATGATTCAGCATCGCCGGACTCGAGTGATTAATTAATTCTTACATAATCATGAATTTTTTTTGATAGCATTTTCTACTATTTATTCTCTCTCTCTCTCTCTCTCTCTCTCTCTCTCTCTCTCTCTCTCTCTCTCTCTCTCTCTCTTTCTGTTTTAGCAGTCGTCTTCTACCATTACTTTCTTAGTAGTCCTAGGTCAGGTCATTTCTTGAGGACCGCAAGATCCATTGTGGTCTGTGTATCTATGTAATTCTATGTAACTCTCTCTCTCTCTCTCTCTCTCTCTCTCTCTCTCTCTCTCTCTCTCTCTCTCTCTCTCTCTCTCTCTCTGCCAAAGCGACCCTCCTGCGGGAAAGAAACAATGGGCGTCACGTTCCAAGGAAAGGACGGGGCTGGAAGTGGAGGGGGCGGCAAAAGGGAAGGAAGGCACGTGACAGCAGATATGGATAAGGCGTTAGGGGGTGACGGGGGAGGAGCAAGGAGTCTGAGGGCAAAGACACCAAGGATGGGTGTCGTGGAGGAAGAGGAAGTGATGGGACGAGAGGGTGTGTGCTGGGTGAAGGGAGGAAAAGGAAGTGATGGGACGGAAGGGTGTGTATGGTGGGAGAAGGGAGGATGAGACGAAGTGATTCAGTGGGTGATGTAAAAGAAATGATGAAATACTGAGACTGTGTATGGTGGGTAGAGTGAGAGACACGGAGAGGGAGGATGCTGAAGTAGGACTGAAGAGGGACTGTGAGGAACTGAAGGGGTTACTGAAGGGGGTTATTGAAGGGGAGCTAAAAGGACTGAAAGGAGACGTGCCCTTGCTATTCTGACTATCTCTCTTCCAGTGGTGCATGAGGAACCCTGTGTTTTGATACTTCTTTCCTATTCTTTCCTGTCTTTTTTCGTCACTGCCTTTTGCTTCATTATCGTACCGTGAGCGTGTGTGCTCGGGATCAGTTGATAAGACGTTTCTGACTCAAGAAATCGTGGCTTCGTCTCCCAACCTGTCTCATATTTCTCTCCTTGCTTTCGGTCACTCTACCTCGTGATTGATTACCATTGCTGTACATTTATTTCTCTTCCATTATTTCCACTGTATTTGGGCTCGGGATCAATTTATAATGATTGTGGCTAGAGAAATTTTTTATTTTTTTATTCTTTACAATTTTTCGCTTTCATTTTTGTCACTCGGCTTTCATGTTCACGACCAAAGGCTATATATTATTGTCCAGCCATCATTTCCACGGAATTCTGGTTGAGTTCCGTTAATAATAGATTTGTGGTTCAAGGAATCGTGTCATTACTTTTTTTTTCAACTATTTTTAGCTTTTATTTTTTATTACTCATTCTTCACTTTCACTACCAAGGGCTATATATTATTGTCCAACCATCATTTCCACGGAATTCTGCTTGAGCTCGACTAATAACATGTTTGTGGCTCAAAAAAATCGTCTTTATTTGCTCAAATATTTGACTCGTCCGCCTGGAAAGACCCGCATATTCCTGGAAGACAATAACCTCAATTGCTGGCTGGAAAAAGACGGATCGTCGCAGTGGAAAAACCTTTCCAGAAACCATCGAAAGACTCAAGCGGGCCTTCTCCTCAGCCTGCCAGCTCAGAAAACCTTTACTGGAGCAGAAACCTCAAGACCCATATTTGAAACATTTCTCCGCACTTCCACTACATTAAAAAAAAAAGCTGTAGTTCAAGTTATACGGATTTTAATGTTTTTTTTTTAATGTTTTTATGGTTTTTAGTGACAAATTAACAAGTTCGCTACATTATAAACAGGAGAAACATTCTTGAAAACCCGGATAGTTATTTCTGAAATAGTCGTGGTGAAGGAGCATAGCGTTTTTATGGATATTTTTTATGGTTTCTAGTCACATAATTAACAAGATCTCTATATTATTAACAAGAAAAAGATACTCTTTTAAAACTCATGCTAGTTGATTCTGTGGTATTTGAAGATAGTCCTGTTGAGAACCGGCTTGGTGGTGATGGTCGGTGGTGGTGATGGTGCTGGTGGTCGCGGCTGGCCTGTGTGAGGGAGACACTTGGCCGTGGCGGTGATTCAGGCCCGGTAATGGGCAATTCAGGCTTGGTGTTTAAGCTCAAGTTTGACGAAGTTGTTGGGAATTGTTGCTAGTGGTGGTGGTGGTGGTGGTGGTGGTAGTAGTAGTAGTGGTGCTGGTAGTAGTGGTGGTGGTGGTAGAGGCAACTGAGTAAAACGCTTTGCTCATGAAGATTCTTGCCCGAATTACTGAGGCGCCTTCTGGGTCCTCGCCTTCAT
>NC_087152.1:38759316-38804316 GCF_035594125.1 Scylla paramamosain | reverse complement strand
AGCTAGAAATGACATGAGGGAATGCAGCTACAAAGGCAGAACTCCCGCAGCACAACACAGCGCAACACAAGGGATGCGGCCACACACACAACGTTGAGCAATGTGTCAAGCTTTAATTTATATGTTCTGGAAATCCTCTTTCTTTCAAAATATATTTTCTGTAGCTAGTTTTATTCAGGAACACTATACATATTTAACCTTGATAACTTTGATAGCTTCCTCCTTGACGCGTACTGGAATGAGGCTCTAAATGAGAAAACCATAATTAAAATACGAAACTTTACGCGAGAAGGGAACTCATTACCAACATTAGCATTATAACAGATTATGAATTTCGGGGACGAGTAATTCTGATACATATTTAAAACATCTCTCAAGTCAGCATTATGTAAGTTCCCTTTCATGTGCTGCAAGTAAAGCTGCGGACATGAACCTTAATAGGATGAAAGCGGCGAGCAGCTGGCCGAGCGTTGCTGTCAGAAAAAAAAAAAAAAAAAGAGTTTCAAACGTATAGAGTTAGGAAGCTGGCAACTTGCTGAGTGAAACTTGGATACGTAGAGTTAAGAAAGTGGCAACTTGGTGTTACCTAATCACTGCAGTTTAAGGAGTTGTAAAATGAGGTCAGGGAAACACATAAGAGTTTCATGGGGATAGAATCAGAATATATTATACAAACTTATAATGAGAGAGAAAAAAAAAAGAAAACTTGTGATATTCATATAAGAAAGGACCAAAATATTCACGTGTTATACTATTTCAATATTTAGACACATTAACCACGCGATAAAAAGAAGAAAAAAAAACTTCAAGCCAAGATATATTACAGTATAAGGCGAAACGCTGCTAGCTAGTCCTTATGAAGCCTCGTACCACGTGAAGTAAGAGAGGTAAAATCACAGGAAATATAATGATAACTGACTCATACATACACTGACTGTGCAGGCTGTGGGTGGGATGAGAAAGGTACTACAAGACTATGCTACGCGCAAGTGTAAGGCTATATTACTAAAAAAAGTGAGAGAAAGGAAGAAATCGATTCCAAAATAGTGCTACATTAATGAAATAAACACCGAGTTAGTCAGAAGCTTTACGTGAATATCAGATAACTTTACAGACAGGGATGATAAGAGAATATACAAGTATAAAGCCTATCCTGCAAATGCCATCTGGACTTACTGGCTTCTTACAGCTTTCTTTATGTTCTTATCCTCTTAGGCATAGAGAACAAGGAGTGTAAAACCTCACACGTGCATGGCATCAATAGTGGAATGAAGTGTTAGTGAGCAAGTTAGACGTTGAATACAAGATTACGTTTTTTATTCAGAGCTTAGTCTATTATGCGTCTTTTAATGTAATAATCTTTGAAGGACATTTTGAGTCTTGTATCAGGTGGTGTGAGAGAGAGAGAGAGAGAGAGAGAGAGAGAGAGAGAGAGAGAGAGAGAGAGAGAGAGAGAGAGAGAGAGAGAGAGAGAGAGAGAGAGACTAATAATAATAGTTAATATATTACTGACATTTATTTTTATGGTACCTTACATATATTACCATCGAGAAGTGTGTGTGTGTGTGTGTGTGTGTGTGTGTGTGTGTGTGTGTGTGTGTGTGTGTGTGTGTGTGTGTGTGTGTGTGAACGGATGGGCAACAAGTATTATGTATAGCGAAGTGTGTCAAGGGCGAGCACTCAAGGATGTGTAGAGCCAATATTCCCGGGACAACAACACCTGTTAAAGAGAATTCCCAGAAAGAGACGCGCACAACAACCGCTGCTCACCCTCCACCAGTCCTGTCAACATTATTATTTACCGTGGCGATAGGGCCAGTGTTGGTAGGCTCTCCCTTACTCTCTCTGGCCCTCTTTGGCTCTCTCTGGCTCTCTCTGGTTCTCTCTGGTTCTCTCTTAGGTGGTGCGGGAATAAGAGGGAATAGCGTAAATAGATAAGCAGGTTTTGTGTACGTCCCTAGTGTGTGTGTGTGTGTGTGTGTGTGTGTGTGTGTGTGTGTGTGTGAATCTTAATCTTCTATCTCACACGCACACCTGACATTGATTCTCCTTCAACTGTTTTTGAGAGTAGTAGTAGTAGTAGTAGTAGTAGTAGTAGTAGTAGTAGTAGTAGTAGTAGTAGCAGCAGCAGCAGCAGCAGCAGCAGCAGCAGCAGCAGCAGCAGCAGCAGCAGCAGCAGCAGTAGCAGTAGCAGTTGTAGTAGTAGTAGTAGTAGTAGTAGTAGTAGTAGTAGTAGTAGTAGGAGGAGGAGGAGGAGGAGGAGGAGGAGAAGGAGGAGGAGGAGGAGGAGGAATATAGTCCAGACAACACACACACACACACACACACACACACACACACACACACACACACACACACACACACACACACACACACACACACACTTTTCGACGATAATTATATATGCATGAATCTTAGCAAATAATATATCTAGTCCTTCCGAAGTCCCCAGAAATGAGTGACAGCGAGGCATGAACCTTATTATTATACCACTGGTGATTACCGCTGCCCAAGGATTCATTAACACTGCACAGGTATTGAAGTCTTCAGCGGGCTTCAACAACTCTCAGAACGAAAATTACTGAGTTGAGCTTCAAGGAAACGAATGCTGTACTTCTTTTCTTGTTTTTCTTTTCTTTTTTTTTTTAACATAATCAGTAGATGTGAGTTTGTAACGGTAAAATAATGGTTTATGCATGGGACAGGCCTATGAGATAGGAAAAAAAAAAAATAGAGAACAAGACTTGATATTTTGTCGTTCCCCATCCCCTAAAGAAAAAAAAAAAAGTTACTATAAAGATTTCCTAAATTTAGACCACTTTAGTTTCGTAGATGCCCCTGTACTTCTCTCCTGAAATAGTTCAAGCCATAGAAAGGAGGGAGGAGGAAGGGAAACACTTAAACCAGCACGGGCTTCAAAATTTACCAGTGATCCAACAGCATTTTATCATCGTCTATTTACCTCAAATTCACTTACTGCAAAGCGAATACCTCCTACCGGGCCAACGCTGCTGCCTACTTAACTCTACAACTTTGCTCAAAGCCCCCGTGACCTTTTCCATTACGCTGCAGCTAAAGTTGAGGGATTAAGGACTTAGGATCGTCCCCTCTCACAGGTCCGGCCAGGAAGGTGCAAACAGCCGTCCTGTTACCCAGAGGAACTCACATCGTCACACTTAACCCAGCATTCTTTAACGCTGTTCTCTTACAGGGATTATTTTCAAAGGCCAGAACTGTGATCAGTCTGGTTCTCGTGGGTGATTACCTACTGAAAATGGAGGATAACTTAAATTATCACTAAAATCACAAAAACCACAGTTGGAAAGTACTAAGACTCCAAAGAGTCGTAAAGTAATGTAGAATAAAGCAAAAAAGATTCTCGTATATCGCCCAGGTTGAGGATGGGCAGGAATGGCACACGAAAGGCGCTTGTCTGCCGGCTAAGTCCGAGGTTCCCCTTCAGTGGGTCTTCACGTGGCTGACTGAATCATTCTAAGCCTCTCAACGGATCATCGACTGCCGTATTTGCCGAGGACGTTACGGAGACTCCAAAGGGATATCCTGAGACGTGAGGGCCTGGCGGTGGCGAGGTCAGTGGAGGGATCTACGGGTACATAATACATTCACCACTGGCCGGGGTGGACGGTCAGTGTCTCTCGAGGAAGCGACTGTCAGTGATCGGCGAGTCTCTTTGAGTAAATAAGATTATTTAAGTGTTTTTGATCTTTGACCTGCTTGCCGGACCAAGTAAAATTCTATCTGGTCTCTCTCAGCTGAGTTCTACAATAAATATACACTGATATTCGTTTACTGCATTTTCTTTAGTATGTAAATGCTGGCTGTGAATCAGTTAATGGATGGAACCGTAACCTTCCTTACAGAGAGTACATGCGCTCCGACAAAGTTGAGAAGTACGTTCTTTTTTTACGTCAAGGAGTCTAGCTTGTACCCACCCACCCCAGAAAAATAAAATAAAATAAAATAAAAAGTCAGCTCAATATGCTACATAAGAGATCCCGAAAAGCTGGCCAATCTAATTCCAGAAGTATCTTTGATGCATTAGTGGAGAGAAGCTGAGGGTACAAGACTCGAAGGGAGTCTCGAAGGGAAGCTTGGGGGAAAGGAAACGAACTGATTATAACCTAACAATTTCTTTTTAGTACTACGTTGGTCTGTGTGAGATGTAGGTGTACAAAACGCACTCCTGTGGCGCTTTTCAGTATAAAAATCCAGGTCATAAGAAAAAAAGGACTAGAAAAGGGAAGGGACAAGGTAACATTGGTTTGTGTAGAAAGAGAAAAAGAAAGAGTATACGAAGCTTTCCCTTGCGATCTCGGCACAAGTCAAAAGAAGTACCGATCCCACAAGAAAGGAAGCACTGGAATAGGGAAAGGACGTGGTGGCATTAGTTTGGAAAATAGTGTGTGTGAAACTATTGTGATGTCTGTGATGTTCAGGTCTAAAGGTGTTTAATGAAGTCAGAATAAACCTTATCTGTTTGTAGTTTAGGTTTTCACACGCAAAAATACGAAAAATAGTGTGTGTGAAACTATTGTGATATCCTACCAGTCAAGTGCAGAGGTCACACGAGTGCAAGAAATCTACTTCACGTTTCCGACCAATAACTCAGCAAAACAGGAAGCATTAGAAGAGGGAAAGGAAGTCGTGCGAACAATGATCTATGTATAAAGTAAAATGTACGAGGCTTTCCCTTGCGATGCCTACAGTACACGTTACCAGTCAAGTAAGGAGGTCACAGGAGCGTACGAGATCTATGTTCCCGACCAATAACTCAGCAAGTAGCGGCATCCAACATTTGGGATGGTTTCTGTAGCCGTAACGTGGCGTGCAGGATTGATGGGCCCCATAACTCAGCGCCGGCGTGGTGTAATCAGCTTAGTGTGAAGGGGAGAGATTCGGGATGAGGATTCCATACCATTTTTTTAATCGCTACAAAGCTTTGAAAACTAATTTCCCATCAAGAGGTTAATTTAAAGATGTATAGCGGTTTAAAAAAATAAAGGTGTTTAATGAAGTCAGAATAAACCTTATCTGTTTGTAGTTTAGGTTTTCACACGCAAAAATACGAAAAATAGTATTATAAAAATGATCAGATGAATATGATAAGAACTGTAGTGGTGATAATTTCACTAAGTAAAAACTCGTCAATCATCATTACCATCACCACCACCACCACTACCACCACCATCACCACCACCATCATCATCTTAATCACCCTCCATAAATCGACAGCATGAAAAAGCGCTCCCAACCCAACCTTCCTTACTCATCTCTCTCGGACTGTCCATCTGATCCACAGCACCCAAGGAAGAGCGAGAGAGAAAGCCTCGTGTTTAGCTACATGTAGGGGCGCAGCGTGACAGGAGCCCCTTCAAGGCAACACTCGCTTCTTGCTCGCCCTCTGTCCTGCCCTGTCTTAGTGCCTTCGTGCTCCGGCTGGTGGGGGGATTCAGGTCTTTGTTTGATAAGTTTACAGTGCCTGGACAACATCTAACAATTGCCACTTAAAAAAAAGAAGTAAATAGCTTCTCTGAAAGTAATGTGAGTGCGTCATAAGCCTATTATTCTTTACCTATTCACTGGATTAAATACTTAACGAGAAACTTTCCATCTGTCCATTTATGAGTCTTAATTCATTTCATTAGATTCCCCATGAAAAAAAAAGAAAATGTAAAATATCTTTAAAATCAGTGTTTCTCTCTCTCTCTCTCTCTCTCTCTCTCTCTCTCTCTCTCTCTCTCTCTCTCTCTCTCTCTCTCTCTCTCTCTCTCTCTCTCTCTCTCTCTCTCATTCTCTTATTCTCTCATTACATTATTATCATTGACGTAACATTATGCAGATCAGATTTCAGACAATGACATCATAAAAGAAAATGAACTTCCCTCTTTGTGGACAAATCCCCGAATAGTTTCCGTCTGGGTCGAGATTAGCGTGGAGGACCTTGAAGCTTAATTAACAGTGAGGGCTTCGTTGATAAAGTTCTGCCTTCGTAAATCAATAACGGTGGGAGGAGAAAGGTTTGTTGTCTGTGGTCAGTGTTGTTTTGATTTGATTTCGCCTCTGCTGTCTGTGGTTGTTGCTGTTTTCTTGTGCTTCTGTTTTGCTAACTTTTTTTTTCTGCTCGTCTCTGTGTTTTCTTTGGTTAGTATTGCTTTGTTCTGCTCCTCTGTGTTGTTTGTGGAGAGTATTGCTTTGTTTTGCTTCTGTGTTGCTAATCTGTCCCGCTCAGTGTGTTGTTTGTGGTGAGTGTCGCGGTTTTTTTTTTTTTTTTGTCTTGTCTGTCGTCAGTGCAGCTTTGTTCTGCTTTTTGCCAATGTTGTCTGTGGTCAGTTCTGCTTTTGCCAGTGTTGTCTGTGGTCAGTTCTGCTTTTGCCAGTGTTGTCTGTGGTCAGTTCTGCTTTTGCCAGTGTTGTCTGTGGTCAGTTCTGCTTCCCTGTATTGTCTGTGGTCAGTTCTGCTTCCCTGTGTTGTCTGTGGTCAGTTCTGCTTCCCTGTGTTGTCTGTGGTCAGTTCTGCTTCCCTGTGTTGTCTGTGGTCAGTTCTGCTTTTGCCAGTGTTGTCTGTGGTCAGTTCTGCTTCCCTGTGTTGTCTGTGGTCAGTTCTACTTCCCTTTGTCTTGCCTATGGTCAGTGCTTCCTTTCCCTTCCTGCTGTATTGTCTGTGGTCACTGTTTTCCTCTGCTCCTCTCCTCACTTACAAGGCACACATGATAATCTTGAAATATTCCACACCATTCCGGGATATCCTCAGACAAATGCCCACTACAGCAGCTGGGGTCTGATGAGTGCCGGGCTGAGGTAACGAGCTTTAAACAAGACCAAAGTGCCTCGCCGCTGCACTGGGAAAATTGTCGCCAAGAAACGTAAACACACAAGTAACAATAAAGAGAGTTCCTCCCGGCTTACGACCTACTCAGTGTGGAAATGTTCGCACCATAAAGAATATAATATGGTATGTTTTCGCCAGTTAACAGGAAATTAATGAGGAAAGATTAAGGCCCGTAATCGCAAACACCTCTCGCTTTTATCAGGATTGTTTTCAAAGGCTCCGAACATGATCAGTCAGGTTCTCATGATTGTTTTCACCTGAATTATGACGCAGGAAGATTGTTAAAATATCACGAATTATGAAATCTCAAAAAGCCACAATAACTTCCACTACAGCCTGTTAAAAATAGTTGAGATAAGGAGCCTGATTGCTTGAAAATACTGTTCTGTAGCGGAATAAGTTATCTGACTGTAAATCTAAAAGGAACGAGTAATGGGAACTAATAAATTAAAGTTTACGACCATTAACGAAATGTTGAAGTAATATTTTCCACTTGACATACAAATTTCAAAATAGTTAAGTACTAAAAACGCTGCATTTGACGCTTTGTAATAAAATATTTCAGGGGCAGAGTACTGAAAACCAAACCAGCGACACGATTTATTGTTTAGAAAAATCTATTATTTATGTGAAAACACGCTAACAAATTGACGGACAAGGGATATATACGGCAGAAATAAATCAGTGTGTGTGTATGTGTGTGTGTGTGTGTGTGTGTGTGTGTGTGTGCCTGCGTCTGTGTATGTGTGCGGGTGCCTTTCAACCCAAGTGCCAGCATCCTGTTTTTGCGTGCGGCCCACTTCTCCGGATCTCCTGTGTGCGGCGCGGCGAGTGGTGCTTCCCCCACTGAGGAGCTAAAAGCACCATCACAGCGCGCATTTACCGGCAATGAATGAAAGAAAAAACATTACCACCAAGGCGGAAGTCTGCGGAGTCTGGAACCGTGAGTGCCAAGCGTGAGGGGGTGGAGGAGAGAGAAGAATAGGCTTTAGGGGTTAGCAAGGGAGGGTGCAGCGTGAATAGGAAAGAGGATAGAGTAGTGTGAGGGATGAGGGAGGGAGGGGAGGAGGATAGGCGTTAGGGAGGTTAGCAAGGTAGACTGGATGGCAAAGCGTGAACAGGTGAGGGAAGAGGACAGGAACTGAACCAGATAAACAAAAAACAGAGGATGAAACACAAATAACAACGCCTCTCTGATTCAACGCGGGAAAAAGAAACGTAGGCTATGCATAAAACATCCACATTCTCTCATCTCCCTCTCTCTCTCTCTGGTTCCCCTCTCTCAGACAGCGCTCTCATTGGCCTGAACGCGCCGACTGAGACTGTGAGGGGAAATTGGAAGATGATTGAGTTATGGCGCCCCAACAACCACCAGGTTATAAGGCGCCGACTGAGTTTACGAGGGACTGATTACACCGCTACTTCTCCCACTGTCAAACTTACAGAATCGAACCTGTAACTTTCAATCCGTGAGTCAAATAATGCGCCACGGAGCCACCTGGTGAAGGAGACACGTGCAGATAGCAGTGTGCGGGGGTAGACTGGGGTCAGGCTACGCTGGTCAGGTTTATGTACGAACAAAAAAAAAAAAAAAAAGTTGGTATTTTCGTGTTTTCCAGTAAAGCTGCTAATCTCAATACTAGGAATGCTCACGGCTCTACTTTCGATAAAAAACTGAGGTGTACCCATTTCTGCTTGCCGCGCACTGCCATTGCGTGGGCACGTGTGTGTGTGTGTGTGTGTGTGTGTGTGTGTGTGTGTGTTTATGGTTTTGTCTTTTTATCTGATGTTCTTTAGTGATTTGTGATGTACTTGTGATTCTGTGGTCAATAAATCTATCTTTCTATCTACCTATCTATCTACGTGTGTGTGTGTGTGTGTGTGTGTGTGTGTGTGTGTGTGTGTGCCTCGCCCCTCGTACTGTGCTGCATGAACAAAGACTGCCACTCTTGGACTTAATGTATGCAATGAGTCCCTCACCAAAGACACAGAGGAGGAGAAGGATTAGCCATAACCTTTACATTACAAACACGGAATTAAACGTAACGTGTATCTACAGTACATTAACTGGTCTTTCTTTATATGTTTTTAGCCGTACCTTTTGTTGTAATATTCCTGATGGAAAAGCCGCTACATCACCACCACTACCACCATCACCACCACCATCACAACCACCATCGGTATATTAGAACTTTGCATTTTCCTGCCAAGCAAAGTAGCATCCAAGAAAACAGGAAAGAAAACAAATAAATAAAAAAAAAATGCAACAAAACTAGTCTTCCTTTACATGATTTTTTTTATTAATCTCAGTCTTTTGTTGTGATATCCCTGATGAGAACGCCGATACACCACCACCACCACCTCCACCATAACCACCACCGCCACCACCTACTCGTCTCCCGTTTCCCGTTTCTCGAATCGAACGTACAGGCTGAAACGCTTCCAAATGTAATAAAGAAAATGAAGATACAACATCGTGGGCAGCACAGTAAGATAGACAGCAAAATCAGCGCCGGGCCAATTAAGCCTGTGAAAGCCGTAATCCTCGCTACCCGGACACAAAATCCCAGCAAATTTCATCACCTTTTGACCTCAGCCAATCTCCAGGAATTGAAAGTCACCGCAACTCGGGTAAAATTTATTTTTAACTTTCCTCACAGCTCAAGTGTATTTTCACGACTCAAAAGGTTCCCTAACTTGTGCGCCTTTCTTCGCTAAAGACTTTCTCAACATCCTTTTCTCACTTTCTATATTAAAGTTTAGCTGCACTTGATCATATCGTCTGAGTGTTGTCATCTATCGTGCCGCTTCACTTTCCTAATATTCTTAATCCACTGAAAGGGTTGCCCGGGAATTTGTCATTTGCACACACTCTCAATTATACATTAACGTGAATCATTAAACTTTAGTGGCCATTAAGGTTTTATCTAATTCTCTCACTGGTTGACAATTTTTCCCATTATACAACATTTAATCAACTATTTTTGTGTTACAGTCTCTTAAATGGTTTTGTATAAAAGAGAAAACAAAATCAATCCCATATTCATTTTTTTCTGTTAGTATAAATAGTATCAACAATTTTTCCCATAATCATATGCAAGTTACCATCAACTGTTTTTGTACAACAGTATCTTACGTTGTTTTGCAGCAAAGTATAGACAAAATTTATCCTATATAATCTTTTTACTGTGTCTCCATGCAAGTCATATTTTAAAGTGCTTTGAATTTTAAGAAAGGATGATGATTGCTGTGAAAGAAGTTACAATAATATCTAAGTTCCTTGTTTACGTTAAGCTAATTTGTGCACATAGTATTTTCACTTTAAGCTGTCTTTAAGATTACCTTTTTCTTATATACTTGCTATTTTTTTTTATTAATGAAACAAATACTATACAAATCTCTCTCTCTCTCTCTCTCTCTCTCTCTCTCTCTCTCTCTCTCTCTCTCTCTCTCTCTCTCTCTCTCTCTCTTTCTCTCTCTCTCTTTCTCTCTCTCTCAGACACTAAGAATAAACCAGTGCAGAAAAACATGTCATTTCATCCGGCAATGGCCAAAACATCTTGCCATTCAGTTTGCCATTACTTAAGGAATCTTCCGCCGTAAACGCTCCAACTTTCAGGCCCACATAAGCTCTTTCCCTCCATTACTCCCCACAAAACATACCGAGGATTCAAAAGTAAGCGGAGTGGCGACCAGATCCACAGTCTACCCCATTGAACATTGCTACAGTCTACCTCACTGACAGCCCGATTCACCGCCTCGTGCTCTAAAACTTGAAAGCCCTAAGTAATAAGTAATGGGGTTCTCATGAGTGTCTTTCCCCAATGATGATGCAGAATTCTTGGTGAAGTATCTCAAGTATAAAAGCGCTCCTGAAAACACTAGTAACTTTCATTGGTGTCTGTTAGAAGTTTAGGTAGGATGCTAAAATGTTGGACAGCACGGGCCATTTAACACAGTAATGATTAGCAAAATTCTTATGATTGTTTTTCCTACTGATAATGTGAAATCCTTGTTAAGCTATCACAAATATGGAAACACTCTTAAAAACCACTCATACCTTTCACTGCAACCTATTAAAAGTTAACATAACACACCAGAACGTTGCGTAATACAGCCTTTATCAACCCACATCAACAGCAGATTAATCAAACTCATTCATCTTGCTCATATACAGCCTTCCCTTACCAACACCCCAAGTCACCACGCTCACACACTGTCACATCCACGCCACCACACCAGGACTCGTGAACCTTGCAGTACTTCATATAGGATCCCCTCACAAAACACAGGATAGGTCAATGCAGCCTCCCGGTAATCCCTCATCATCATATTATACTTTCACCTCATTCATTACGGCAGCGATTCCAAACGAATTCTCCCCTGGCAATCGGGCAAATTAGCACATTTAGTCTAATGGAAACAAAGTGCAGACAAAGTGGCGAATTAGCTGGGAATGGCGGCCGGCTCCGTGTTTATTCTGGGCGATACTCAGCACCGCCCACTCTGTTAGACTGACGGAACCGCTCGCACACGTGAAGAGAAGCCAGCCACTCTCCCTTCCTAGTGTGTGTGTGTGTGTGTGTGTAGGGGAACTCTCATTTTCCATTTCAAGTTGGTTTATGAAGTTTCGTGCGCTACGGATTTGATAGTTACATATATTTTTGTATAATTTAAATATGTATGTACCTTGTGAAATTATGTTCATATTGTTACTTACAATATTACGTAACTCCTAGCAGTGGTCAATAAAATGTGTGTGTGTGTGTGTGTGTGTGTGTGTGTGTGTGTGTGTGTGTGTGTGTGCAGGCGCCTCTAGTTTATAGCATAAGTGATGTAGTACTGCCTCGATCGTTTTGTCCTGCCTCTCTGTATCTACTTTCCTGCAATTTATGATTTAATTTAGAGTTTGTGGAGTTCACTGCTCTGCCTCTAACTTATTTCAAGTATTAATGATGTTTCTTCACACTATTTACGCATCTGCTCTCTCTCTCTCTCTCTCTCTCTCTCTGCATTCACCTTTTACTTCACTTCTTTCTTTCATCATTACTTCATCAGACGCGCGCGCAGATCTATGCTGCAACCAGATTATGCATTTCTAACTTGCTCCATCATCTTCATCATCATCATCCTCATTATCATCATCATCATCTCGGATTATCATCAGTCACTGGCGGTCCATAAAATTCTCATAAAGTCTGTGCTTCCTTTCTCTTTATTTTTCATTCGTTCTTTCGTACCATAATTCCTGCGACTTATGCTCGTGTGAAAAACTGGGATCACTCGGAGGAAAAAACAAGACTTAGAACATTTTTTTTTTCTTCAGTCTCATTCATTCCCGTCGTTTTTTTTTCTTAAAGTTTGTTTCTTTTTTTTTTTTTTCGTGTGATAGTATAAAGCCATCTCCTTAGCTTTACTCTTTATGCTAACTTGGTTCTTCTGATACTCTCGCTCTTTTGTTATTAGAACTTGCATTTTTTGTAAGCAAAGTAGCATCCAAGAAATGAGGAAAGAAACCAAACAAATATAAAAGTGCAAATGAAATAATGGAAAAAAAAAGTAAATAAAACATGCCGGAAATACCTAAACTTAAAGGGAAACGAAACTTATTTACTATTTCGTGTTTGTGAAAGTGTATCTATATTTTATCTATTTACTAGTGAGTATTTTATTGGATATTAATTTTGTTCTGCAGTTTTCATTGTAAACTGTACCAAAATTAGTTGAATCATATCCATAAACATATACTTCCCTGCGGTCAATAAATTATCTATCTATGTATCTACAATTCAATGGGAGAGAGATTTCCAGCTTATGCCTTCATACCTTCCAGTCCCTTGTACAGAGACGTGCACTTGAATCCCGATACCACACAGATGCATTAACTATATATATATAGAAAGTACTGCATAAGACTTACCATCCTTTGCTTCCCTAAGTCTTCCGGATGTAGGTAGCTTTCGTTCTGTAAGGGAAGCAAAAAGTAAAAATCATTATAACTGAAATCACGGAAGGCTTACAGATTAAAAGGTTCAGTGTTGGCTCTCAAGGGCGCCTGTCGCTAGCAAGATAAAGGTAACAGTGATGCGCGATGCAGCAAGGCGCGGGAGTCCTGTGCTAACACGGTGGAAATCAGTTCGTCTCTTTACCTCACCCAGCACATGAAAAAGCTGACATGCAAACTCAACATAGGTCACGTTTTCTTTTGTCCTTTAAATCAATTCTGCTTAGACACATCACAGCACTTCAATGGGAATCTGACAATTAAGAGGCTAGTTTGTTTATCTTACTATATAAACAAACAACAAAAAAAAAAAGAACATCATGTATACTCATCACAGGTATTTTCTTTATTAGTAGGAAAAGTTGTAGTTCTTATTTTCATATTTTTTTATTTAACGCCTTCGTGTGTGTGTGTGTGTGTGTGTGTGTGTGTGTGTGTGTGTGTGTGTGTGTGTGTGTGTGTGTGTGTGTGTGTGTGTGTGGTGGCAATTCCCATCAAGCTGCAGGTTAATTTTGTGTGGCCATCAATACGATTTACCTTTGTTCTCACCTGGCGGAAAGAAGCGCATCACCTTTAACACTCCCACTACCGCTGTATTCTTAATCACCCTAACTCAGAACAGGGACGCTACATTTTTGCTTTCCTTCGTTTGATACTCTACTGTTGGACGTTCCTCGGTGTTAATAATAAAACCCTCCACACTTCAGATCAATTACACGTGGTTATCTATCGTGAAAATTTATCTGTGCATATTATCTATCACAATGCCTGTCTTCCCTCCGCTGGCTCTCTCATCCCCTGCCAAACATTATCGCTTTCCAATACCTCCAATACTACTTTCCATCCCTCCCCTCCCTTCCTTCCCTCTCCCTCTGCCGTGTTTCTCCCGCTCCCGACCTCCCTGCCTTCCTCCTTGCCTCTTTTCCTCACTTTCTGTTGCGATTGCTTACAGGAAACAGGTGCACGCCCCCGCAGGTAGCGCCGCATACCGCCGGTCTCGTCATACATACAAGATGCAGTGTTGTGAGGCGAGCGTATTTCTCTCGAGATCTACATTGCCTGTATATTCATGAAAGGAGATTAGACGAATTTATGGAGAGGGATGATAGGTGGAAATTGGTAGCCATGTTTTATACAAGAATTGCCGCCTGTATATATGATGGCTTCTTGCAGCTTTCTTTATTTTCTTTTGCTTTTGTTCTTAGTTGAAGGCGCGTAACTTTTTCAAGCACTTGTAATGTGTTCTGTGTTTTCTTAACCTTTAATTTTTTTTTTTCTGCTTCCATTAGTTGTTATTTGTTATTTGAAGTCTGTCAGCAAATCAGAGGACTTACTTATGGCTGATGGAAAGCGTCAACCACACTAAAGAGGGTATAAATCTATCAATTGTTAAATTTTGAAGATCAGAACACTACCTTAATACTGAAGGAGACCTTGACCACAGTGGAAATGACAATAATCCATTAATTGTCAGGTGTTGTTAGGAGAACGTCAGCTGACCAGATGACTTAAGGCTGAGGGAAATCCTTAGACACCCAGAAGTGAGGGGGACTATAACTAATTTCTGCCCGCGACTGTACGCTTGCATTTGTATAGAGCTTTACATAACACTGAATAGTTGCAAGGGGCCGCTTTCCTTAGACTTCATCAACTGCTGCAATACATTGGGTAATATAAGTTTATTCACATATTCACTCCTTCTATCTTTCCTTTCATTCTAAACTGTCTTTTTTTTTTTTTTTTTAATATCACACGGTAAAGAAAACCCCTGACAGGTAATTACTGGATTTCAAAACCAGGTGTGTTCAGTTACAAACGGAGAGGCTGGTCAAGATAGTTTGCCCAATGAAGTTAGAAATATCGCTTGATAGTTTACGGCGAGGAGTGAGCGGCAAGGGAAGAGGCTCAGCTGGTGTGGTGGTGTGCAAGATCCCTTGTTCGAATCCCGCCTTAAAGACCATCGTTGCTGCACTGTGACGGTCAAAAGGATGATTTTAGGTGACTTGAGTGAGTTACTGTAACGAGAGAGAGAGAGAGAGAGAGAGAGAGAGAGAGAGAGAGAGAGAGAGAGAGAGAGAGAGATTAGAATAAAGGAAATAATAAGTCTACAAAAAAGCCAAATGACCTATAAAAAACCGTTGCAGGAAGAGAGAGAGAGAGAGAGAGAGAGAGAGAGAGAGAGAGAGAGAGAGAGAGAGAGAGAGAGAGAGAGAGAGAGAGAGAGAGGAATTAAGACCTCCACATTTTTTATCCCTGGGCCTCTTCCCTTGACACCGTTCGTTCTGTTTACTGCTTGCCTTCCGGCCTTCCCGCTCCGACTCTCCCCTCACACTAACTGCATCACGCGCCACAACCTGCTGATGGAGCTTTCTGCTTGGGGATTTACGGATATAAAAAACGAGCCTAAACCAATCACCTGTCCTCACCTGGCCTTCACGCTCTCCGCACCCATACACACACACACACACACACACACATACACACACACGTTTCTCCCCAACTTACACAATTCCAACGTTCATGGTTTAAAATATTGTTTCTCCCATCAAGTCTTAATTCGCAATGCACTTTATTTTACTATTTCTAAAGGGTTTTCTTAAGTTTTATCTATTTTTATCAGTGTTTTCTATCAGCTCAGTATATCGGCCTTTATTTACTTGCCACACTCGCTTGCACTATTCCTTCCGTGGCCCTTCGTGTGCATTTAATCCGTTTTGTTGTGTTTCTGCTTTACATGCTGCAGTCTTGACGCTGATTTATTGTCACTCCGTCCACTCAAACTTGTCCATGACTTTTTGTTGAGCCGTCCACAGTTTGTAAGTTTAAATTAACTCGTCTATTGGATTGTTATTATTATTATTATTATTATTATTATTATTATTATTATTATTATTACTATTATTATTATTATCATTATTATTATTATTATTATTGCTATGAATTATTACTACTACTACTACTACTACTACTAGTACTACTACTACTACTACTACTACTACTACTACTAGTACTACTACTACTACTACTACTACTACTACTAATATCATCATTATGGTCATTATTATTATCATTATAGACCAGTAAATTAATATAGTGATCATGCATTAAAGAATGACACTCTAATTGGCAATGAAGAAAAACCTGTGATGCACTTCATTAGTCTGCCGGCAAAACGTTTCTCTACCAAACAAGTTGTAAAGATATGATAAATGAATAAACACTTAACGGAACAAGGAGCGTTCTCGTGCTAAATTTCAATTACTAATGCTGTACAAGCGAGAATGTCATTAGCATCAGTAATTTAGCTTTGTATGCAATTGACGAACAGAGAATATCTCACCAAACACTTTCTGTCTCCTATAGTGCTTCCCTTGAGGCTCATGCGTGGGCTGCCCTCTGTGTTGCAAGTGGCTATGCATAATACGTGATGTGCTAGTAAAGTGTGGGGGGTCTTAGAACAACAGACAGTGGCGGAAGAGGAACCATTGGTGTGATGAAGGCTTGTATTTTTAGACCAATTCACAATTATGGAAAACGAGCCACTGGTGTGACAAAGGTTCGTACTGTGAAATGAAATCGTGCTATCATAAGGCCAAACAGATGATTTCCCACGTGGTCAAGGGTATTTTTTCCCACTGGTGGTGTAGAATCCTTATTAAACTTATGTAGTATCAGGCAAACTCTCTTCCTTGGAAATCTCAGAAAGTTCCACTACACTCCGTTATGAGGGGTCGGGTTACACACTTTCTGTTCTAATGAGGACTATTTTCAAGTGCCACACAGATGATTTCTCGTGTTCACATGGCCTTTTTTTCCAACTGAAGGTGCAGAATTCCTGTTAAACTTTCATGCATACATCCTCAATAACCTCAGTATCTTCCACTACAGCCTGTTAAGAGGAGTCGAGTTATACAGTACATAACACTGAAACGTTTAAGCATGAACTCAATAATCCGCTTGCACCGACTATGCACCTCTAGGCTTCCACCTTCCTGTGCAAAACCAAGTATCCGCAAACACAATATTCCCTCACACACAATATTTACTCTTCTCAGGGAAAGTGAGGAATAAGCGGCTGTGAATGTGAAGCTGTTGGGTTTAACTGGATTTTCTAGATATGTATAGATCCAGCAATCCCTTTCTACTGTGTGATCTGGGAAAGCCGAGGCTTGGATGTTATCAGGCTAAGCGGAAACCTGAGCCAGAGAGAACAGACCAGGGATGATGGCGGGCAGTGTGACAGCCCCTTTACTGTGTGTGTGTGTGTGTGTGTGTGTGTGGCGTCTATATCATAATGGTAATCACGTACAGAGTTCATGGAAAGTTTAAATACACAGAAACATGCAATATTCACAGTCAGCGCATAATATCAGAAGCACCAATACACCATCGCGGTACGACCAAAACATATATACAGAAACGACTCCTTAAAAAAAAAATAGCCAAACCAACACGTATATCTGTTTATGTAAGAGGGAGTCTGGCTAGGAGGGTTCCTGGTCAAGGGCAACAAAATGAGACAAAAAAAAAAAAAAAAGATCCACTGGAGGCGCTGGTTCCTAAGTCAAATCACCCCTCAGCCATTCTACCCTTAAAGACATGCAAGACTTTTACGTGACCCTTCGCTCTTGAGACACAACCCCTTCCTCGCTCCACCCTCGTACTCCGGCAGCCGTGACCTCTGACCTGGTTTTAGCGCGTCGTAACCTGGTTAGTAGGGCACGCAGCGGCCATTACGGGAGACGCCACTTCTGCACTCAACGCAATTTTTTCTCCAATACTAGTGATTCCGTGTGTGTGTGTGTGTGTGTGCCACCGACCACCCCACGTTCAACTTCCCGCTTCTCGTCCGATCAGTGAAGTTAAGCAACGCTGGGTCTGGTTAGAACTTGGATGGGTGACCAGGCGCTTGAATATTTGAACCACTCGATCACTTCCTCGCCTATCAGAGTGTGTGTGTGTGTGTGTGTGTGTGTGTGTGTGTGTGTGTGTGTGTGTGTGTGTGTGTGTGTGTGTGTGTTCGTCTCTGACGCTGGCGGAAAATGAAAGACCACATATATCGCTCACTAAATTTGTTGAGAAGTAAGTTGCAGCAGGGGGGTGGGGGAAAGGAGGAAGAAGAAGGAGCGTCTCAAAGTCATTAAAGTGCTCCCCTGGTCGTCCCGTTCTCTCAGGGGCGAGGGGGCACTACAATATTTTCTCCTTTCTCCTTTCTTTTCTTACCTACTGCCCATTTTTTGAGAGGGAAGACTGTGAATTTTATTATAAACACAGAGAGAGAGAGAGAGAGAGAGAGAGAGAGGGAGGGATATTTGAGGGTTATTTTTCATGTTTGTGAAGAGCCCTTTTGTGTAAGATGTCCGCTGCAGCTCACTGGATGTATACGTAAGTGTGGGGGAAGCGGGGGATAAGTCTCTCTCTCTCTCTCTCTCTCTCTTGTTTTGATTCTTAGTAAACAATTTTTAGATGGATTAGTTTGAGACAAAAACGACAACGACAAAGAAGAGGAACTGTGTGTGTGTGTGTGTGTGTGTGTGTGTGTGTGTGTGTGTGTGTGTGTGTGTGTACTGGGAAATTCTCTCTCTCTCTCTCTCTCTCTCTCTCTCTCTCTCTCTCTCTCTCTCTCTCTCTCTCTCTCTTGGATACGCCACTCATACCCCTCCCCATCTTCCTCTCTCCCTCTTTCTCCCCCTCTCTCTCTCTCTCGTTCAGCCTCACTCTCAGGGACTCTCCAACAAGACCAAGAAAACTAAAACAAAAACAAGTGACATTCATCCCCGCATGGGTGCCACACGCCACCACGTCCTCGCCACGCAGGAGGAAACATCGACGGAACCACGGAAATCATATGCGTGTGTGGGGAAGCGGGTTTTGTTTATCGGATATGAGAGGTGCTGGGTATTTTTTTTGGAGGATTTGACAACAATAATAACGACGACAACAATAACAACAGCAGCAAAAACAACAATAACCACCACAGCAACTACAACGGCAATAACAACAGCAGCAGCTAACTACCACTACAACAACAACAACAACAACAACAACAACAACAACAACTACTACTACTACTACTACTACTACTACTACTACTACTACTATTTTTTTTCTTTTTGCAGAATCTACGAGACAACTTTTTTTTTTTTCTCTACTTCGGAGCAAACTTTAACACTGTCTTCTGTCTTCGGAAGGAACCGTTAGTTAGAGGGAGGAAAAATGAAGGATGGATGGGTTTTGTAGAGGAAGCAAATCTTTAACACTTGCCTTTCCTCCTCTCTACTGTTGAACTGGGAAGGAACTGTTAGAGAGTGAAAATAAAAAAAAAGATAGATGGATTTTGTAGAGGAAGGAAATAAGGAAACAGGATTATCTCGGTGACTTGGTGATGAGGCTCGAAATTAATCCGATATCAAAGAGGATTACTAAACCACGAAGGGAAAACAAAGTAGGAGTGACCGGGGAAAACACGAGGCGAATCAGAGAGAGAGAGAGAGAGAGAGAGAGAGAGAGAGAGAGAGAGAGAGAGAGAGAGAGAGAGAGAGAGAGAGAGAGAGAGAGAGAGAGAGAGAGAGAGAGAGAGAGAGAGAGAGAGAGAGAGAGAGAGAGAGAGAGAGAGAGAGAGAGAGAGAGAGAGAAAGTGAAAAACAGAATGGAGATGAGAATGTGATGCTAAAAAAAAAGTCTTAAACAAGATAGCTACGTAGAAGAAAGTGTTATAGTGTTGCCTCGAAAAACAAAGACAGACAAAAAGAGTGGAAAACAAGATGAAGGGAAGGATGTAATGATAAACAGATAAACATAATGGTAAATAGGATAGACATACGAGGGTGCCAGAATGTTATTTTCATGGCTTAATTTCAAACCTTTCCTATGTATGTTTTTTCTTCTTTTTTTTCTGTCTATTACACACTCAGTTTTCTCTTATTACTGATCTTGCTCAAAATTACCAACATTCCCTTCCTCGCCAAGCCATCACAGCACTTCCTTTTACCAAGTTTCCCAATCATTTATCTTATTCATTTCCCGTCCCTCCTCCTCCTCCTCTTCTTGTGGGCGCCATACGAGCATGACCTCATTGTTAAGGGAGCAAACTTTTAATCAATCAATCACTATCCTCCTCTTCTTCCTCTTCTTATTCCTTCTTTGCCTCGTCCTTCTCTTTCGATTCCTTTCCCTCCTCGTCCTCTTCATCCGCTTCCTTCTACTCCCTTCCAGTTCTTGTCCATCTTTTCCTTCCCCTCCTGTTTCCTCCTCCTCCTCCTCCTCGTCCTTCTCTTTGTTCTTGTCCTTCTAGTTTCTCGTTCTTGTTCTTCTAATTCTTTTCTTTAACCTCTATTTCCTCAGTCTTCACCTCCCTTCCTTCCTTTCCGTCACCACCACACCACCTCTTCCCTACACATCCTCCCCTCACCACCACCACCGCTCATCCCATCGCTCTCTTCGTCCCCTTCATCACCCCCCTCCCTTCCCTTCCCGTCCATTCCCTTCCACCTGAACTCCCACTCGCACCTTAGTCACTCCACCTCATCCCGGCTCACTTAACCTCGTAAGTGCAACGAAATGGGCGCATCATGCTGTCAGAGGTGCTCTTTGCCTGCTCCTGATGGCGCTGCAAGGAGCCCCGCGCCCCCTCACATTCACCTTCTCCTCCTTCATCAACACATCTCCTCACCTTCCTCTCTCCCTTCCCCATCACTTCTTGCTCGCTTCTTCAGTCATTCTACTCGTGTACTTAACTCGTATCCTGTTGCTCCTCCTATTTTTTACTGTCAGTCTTGTTTTTCGTTCTCTCTTCCTCTTTCTCTTGCTCATCTTTTCTGTTTCCTTCCTTCATTTTGTTCATGTACTTAGATTCTTATTCTCTTTCTCTTGTTTTACGTTATTATCATCGTCTTCTGTTTTTCGTATCGTTATTCATTACTTTATTCTCTTTCTCTCTCCCTCCCTCATCACCTCTTACTCTTCATTCACTCCTTCTACTCGTGCACTCATATTCTTTTTCTACTCCTTTCCTTTATTATCGAATTTTCCTACTTTTCATATCTTTACTCAATTTTATTCTCAATTTCTTGCTCCCTCCTTCCCTCATTATGTTAAACTTTCATCCATCTTCTCCTTTTCCTTCGTTATCAAAGTCTTCTGTTTTTCGTATCTTTACTTATAATTCTCTCTCTCTTTACCCTCCTCCCTCACTCATTTTGCTCATGTATTGAAACTATTATCCTCTATCTCCTCCTTTCCTTCATTACAATATCTTCTGTTTTTTTTAATTTTATTTTAATCTTTATCTCTTTCTCTTTTTCCATCCTTCTCTCATATTCTCTTACTCTCTCCCTCTTTCCCTCAATCCGCTGATATCATTAAACTCTTGCCTTCTTTCTCTCCCTTTCCCTCATTTTCCAGGTTTTCTTTTCTTCCTATCCTTTGTCATTCCCTCGCTCTTTCTTGTCCCGTTCCTTCATCCTCTCTTTTGCTTCCTCCTCGAGTCTGTTCAAATTCGCTTTCTCCTCTTTTCCTTCAGTATCAAATTCTTTTCTTCACATCGTCATTCTCTCTCCCTCATTCTCTTCACGTACTTAAGCTCTTGCCATCCTCTTCCTCCTCTTTCTTTCCCTCATTACCAAACTCTTTCAATCTTCACGTCCTTGCATATTAATTCCATCACATTTTACGATCCTTCCTTCATCTCTTCCCGCCTCGTCCTTTTTTGCGCCTTGTCTCTTCATTGAGTTTCTCGCATTTGCTCTCACTTCCCATACTTCGTTCCGGCCTCAGATCCTCCCGGGGCGCCTCTCAGTTCCTCAATGTCCCTCCTGAGCATTTGATCCTTTCCCTAATGGATTTTCCTTTTAATTTTCACTCCTTACCTCACTTGAATTCATTTCCTGTAAAGGATCTAATTTCTCTCTCTCTCTCTCTCTCTCTCTCTCTCTCTCTCTCTCTCTCTCTCTCTCTCTCTCTCTCTCTCTCTCTCTCTCTCTCTCTCTTCTACTTTATAAATTTCTTCCGCTCCCCTTTCTTATATTTTTGTCTTTTATTTTGGTATATATATATATTTTTTTGTCTGCCTGTCCATCTATCTGTTTACTTGCTTATTTATGTATTGGCACGTGTGTGTGTGTGTGTGTGTGTGTATGTGTGTGTGTGTGTGTGTGTTTATGTACCTCTGTCTATCTGCCTGTCTGTTTACTCTCTCTCTCTCTCTCTCTCTCTCTCTCTCTCTCTCTCTCTCTCTCTCTCTCTCTCTCTCTCTCTCTCTCTCTCTCTCTCTCTCTCTCTCTCTCTCTCTCTCTCTCTCTCTCTCTCTCTCTCTCTCTCTCTCTCTCTCTCTCTCTCTCTCTCTCTCTCTCTCTCTCTCTCTCTCTCTCTCTCTCTCTCTCTCTCCGCCGTCCTCCTCCTCCTGCTCCTCCTCCTAGGCTTCCTCTCAGTTCCATTTGCTCCTTTACCTCCTTAGGGAGTTAGTTTCTCTCAAGGATATTATCAAAGCTCCTCATCTGGCCGCCTCGCCGCCTACCTGCCATCGGGTCTGGGTCGCGGCCCTCCACGCTAACTGCCGCCCCTGATGCACTATTTGCCAGACGCTGAGGTGTGGATGTCTACTACTAGTTTGTGTTTGTGTGGAGATAGGGAGGGAGAGAGGGAGGGAGGAAAGGAGTGAATGAGTGAGGGAGAGAGAGAGAGAGAGAGAGATCCCCACCTATCTACTCACTCACAGTAGTAGTAGTAGTAGTAGTAGTAGTAGTAGTAGTAGTCGTTACAACAGCAGCAGCAGTAGAGTAGTAGTAGTAGTGGTAGTAGTGGTAGTAGTAGTAGTAGTAGTACTAGTAGTAGTAGTAGTAGTGGTAGTAGTAGTGGTAGTAGTGGAAGTAGTAGTAGTAGTAGTAGTAGTAGTAGTAGTAGTAGTAGTGGTAGTAGTGGTGCTAGTAGTAGTAGTAATAGAATACATGGTGATAGGGAACACCTAAATAAGCATTTTATTCTCCATGGAGGTATGTCAATAAATGCCTCCTTGCGTTGCGACAGGGAAAACAGTTTCAAGGTAATTTCCCTCAATTTTTACCGTAACTTCTCCGTGAGTTATCCGTTTACATACAAAACAATTTAATTTAATGTACACAGCAGTATGAACATTACTTTATTAACGTCAGTACACTGCAAAAACCTCCATGGGGTATAAGACGTTTATTTTCGGTATTCCCTATCACCCATTTCATTTTGTACACATGTTTTTTGAACACTGTATAGACACCACTTGGATTTGTGTTCATATAATCAAGAACAAGACAGTATCATAAAAGCTTTACTTAACGAAAACACTACAGCACATACTACTAATAAAAGACAAGAATAAGCAGCACAAGCACGCTGTTCTGATTACAAGCTATCCTGAAAAAAATAAAATAAATAAAAAAATAAAAAAATAAAAAAAAAAGACATACACGCGCACACATAGAGATACACTTTGTTTTGTAAATATAACAGAGGGACGCAGGTAAATCCACTGGTATAAAACTCGTCTCCTTTTATTCATTCATGGTTTATAACAATAGTAAACACTTCACAATTCACACCTGCTGCCTCTCGGCCTGCATACGTCTCATCTCGTATTTGTTTCTGCGTATCGGGTCTTCTTCCTTTCAATATGGATGTTATTGGTTATGATTTGTGCTTATAATCAACTACGTAGAATAGATACTGTGCACTGCTTAACTCAAGATTATTATCCATTTGATCAAGGACTAATGAACCTCTTTACTTTGACTTATTCTTATATTTCTCTTTAACTTCGCAAATCAGATATTGTGAACTGTTTCCTGTTTACTGTGAAATGTCTACCCATGTGTTTATCAGCTAATGAACCACTTTACACTGTCTACTCAATTACTTGTATTAACACTCTGACTGCAACTCGGTACAACTTTCCCTAATTACCAATAACTGAGACGTCTTTACTTGTTCTACAGCCACATCCAACCTTCGAAGTAGGAAGATATTGGAAAAAAATTATTCTTTTCATCGCTAACTTTCTTGTAGATGCCTATAAAGACTTCACACATTGCTTCTGGTCTGCTAATTATTTCGTGTTGCAATGAAAGAGTTAAATATAACTCTTCACTTCATCTTCTACCACTTACATCTGCACTGAACCACCTTGGCATCTACTCTCTACCCACAAGCACATCTTTACTTGTTCACCTGTGCAGCTATTCTCTCTACTAGCAATTATATATTCACCCGTCTACCTCTGCAACTACCATGGCTACCCACACTTACACCTCAACCTGCTAACCTTTGCCCCTACCCCTCCCCGCCCAGCTCTCCATCTCAAAGTGATTAGGGAGATCACAGGTTTACCTAGAACGGCAACCTCTTTACGGGCTCACCTTCCCCCTCGCCTCACTTCACGCCAAAAGCCTGGGAGTAATTCAGAGCCTACGAGCCAACTTCTACGAGACCCTGGATGCTTTGGCGACGACAAAGCCTTCCCCCTTCACCCTTCACCCTCCTAGTCTTCCTCTTTACCTCTCTCTCTCTCTCTCTCTCTCTCTCTCTCTCTCTCTCTCTCTCTCTCTCTCTCTCTCTCTCTCTCTCTCTCTCTCTCTCTCTCTCTCTCCCTTAACCTCTTATTCTCTCCTCCTACGCCCTCTCACAACTCCATGGCTGCTTGTTCCCCTGGTGCTTAGCTCAAGGCCATCACTGGTGTCTCCATTGTCCTTACTCCTCTACCTGTTTTTCCTCTTTTTTCTTTTTTACTTCCTCTCTTCTCGTCCACGTGTTCCTCCTCTCACTTTATTTCTCTCCCTCTCTTTCCAAGCAGATGGACTAATAAAGAGAATAAAGACGAAAACGTGTAAGATCAACCTTGAATATCACGCATTCCTCCCTCGCATTCCACATATTCGCTCACTGGGATATGCAGCAGCAGTCCTGGAGTCCCCCACTGAGTGTCTGGAAAGGGGGTTTTGTGCTTTTAGAATCTCTGTCTCTCTCTCTCTCTCTCTCTCTCTCTCTCTCTCTCTCTCTCTCTCTCTCTCTTAGCTCCCCTATAGCAACCTGGTGAACTTTAATGTTTGTAATTAAAAGACCTGCATATTTTTTTTTACGCCTGTATCGATATTTCGCCTCGTGTTGTTTACCTTATGAAGGCTCAAATTACTTAAAGATGATTTAGTTTTCCTCGTAAGATCCTCTGGCTCGCGCACCTGCACACCTACACACACACACACACACACACACACACACACACACACACACACACACACACACACACACACACACACACACACACACACACACACACACACACACACACACACACACACACACGACACACGCACGCTCTATATTTTTTCCCAATACTCGTGAGAATGAATACAAAATGCAGTGCGTGACCTGGTAGCGTTAGTGTGAATGTGCATGTGTATGTACGTGCGTGTGTGGCATGTGTGGTTTTATTTGTACCTGTGATTGTCCAGGTGTTTGTGTGTGGGTGGGTGGGTAGGTGTATATATGTATGTATGTGTGTGTGGGTGGTTACGTGTATGTGTGCATATGTGTGTGTGTGTGTGTGTGTGTGTGTGTGTGTGTGTGTGTGCAGGTGGTATTACACAGGGACCGTTCCCCTCGACAAAATGGCTTTCCTTTGACATACACGGTTTCCTTCAGCACGACAAGCCCAATCAAAATACAGTGCAAACCCGGCGGCCGGCTCACCCAAACACCGGCGCGAGGCAGGTGGCGGTACAAAAGCTGTTCTCACCACCAACACGCGCCACTTCAGGATCTGGGTCATACTTCCCCCATACTTTGCCTCATCACGGTTCCTCGCTTCTCAGTTTACATACAGTAGTAATCAGCTGGAGGATAAGAGCGGTTCAGTCCTTCAATCGTCTTCAGAAGTCTACTTAGTAACTTACGCTCAATTCCACTGTGTATAGCGTATCAGTTTCAAGTCCTGTGATGTGACTAGAATCTCTCAGTTATCAGGTTTTATAAGAAGTTCTCCAGCTAGTTCGAGGACTTATGATTGAAGATAAAAGCAAAAGACAGAGGAAAGGAACGCGGTCCATTACTCTATTACTCTATTGACCGTGACTGTACTCATCTCTCTTATTCATGCGTAAAGGTAGGCCAAGCGTAAAAAAAAAAAAGAATTGAAGGGAAAAATCCACTATGTTGCTTCTCCTAAACGGTAAAAAAAAAAAAAAGATGTA
This sequence comes from Scylla paramamosain, assembly GCF_035594125.1. Classification (NCBI taxonomy): domain Eukaryota; kingdom Metazoa; phylum Arthropoda; class Malacostraca; order Decapoda; family Portunidae; genus Scylla; species Scylla paramamosain. The sequence goes on along the minus strand of NC_087152.1, from coordinate 38,778,249 downwards.
GATTTCTAAAATGGAAGCCAATTTAATTATGGAGGTGATTTTGACTAGAGATGAAAATAAATATAAGACAACGGAAGAAGAGGAGGAGAAGGAGGAAGAGGAGGAGGACGAAGAAGAGGAATAAAAAACATGAGGAGGGAAAAAAGCTGAAGACTCGACAATGGTTAGTTAGCTAGACGTGAATATGTTCAGGAATTATCTGTAGACAACAAAGGAAGGATACATGTGGGAGTTGAGAGAGACCAGACTAAACTAACATCTAAAAAATTCCGGACCTTGAAACTTAAAGACAATATTAGTACACTGCTTACCGAACATCAACAGTAACGAATCCGAAACACACACACACACACACACACACACACACACACACACACACACCATTTTTCGCCCCAACACTCCAGCGCAACACAACATCTCGTGCTAAAAAATATTCAGATACTCGTATACAACAAAAATTCTAATTCCTCTTCCTCCAGCCTCTCCTCCTCCTCCTCCTCCTCCTCCTCCTCCTCCTCCTCCTCCTCCCCTTCTTCTTCTTCTTCTTCTTCTTCTTCTTCTTCTTCTTCTTCTTCTTCTTCTTCTTCTTCTTCTTTTTCTTCTTCTTCCTCCTCCTCCTCCTGCTCCTCTTGCCTTCTCTTACTCTTGTGCTTCGCTTCTCCTCACTCAATTATTTTCAATTTGTTTTCCTCACTTCCTTTATCTACTTTTCCTTCAGTTTTTTCTTCTATTTCTTTTCCATGGCTATTTCTCCTCCTCTTACTACTCTCCTTTTCCTCCCTCTCTTTCTCATATTCTAAGAAATCATCGCTCTCCTCTCTCTCCTTCTTCTTTCTCCTCCTCCTCCTTCTCACTCAGCCACTTACTCTCGTCCTCATTTGTCTGTTCAGCTCATCCATGTCCTTCATCTCCTCCTTCCTCTCCTCCTTTACTAACGTTTGCTTTTAGTCTTTTTCTGAGTCTTTCCTCTCTTAACCTCAATATACTTCCTCAACGTACTGCTGCTGCTGCTATCACTACAGCTGCTCTGGTGGTGGTGGTGGTAGTGGTGGTGGTGTTGGTGATACATCTACTGCTACTACTACTACTACTACTGCTACTATTTCTGCTACCACCTTGACTACTGCTACGACATCAAAAATCAGCAGCAGCAACAACGACTACTACTACTACTACAACTACTACTACTCCTACCGCTTACTTAACACCACCTCTACTTTAATCAAACCCCTACATAAGACGCCTCCGTGGAAACAAAAGAGGGAAAAAAAAATATTAAAAATCACCTCAGGAAGCCAGTTAATTGAGTACAAACACGCTAACAACTCAAGCTGACGAGAGAAGCATGCCTGCCACCCCCTTCCCTTCTTATTACGGTAGTCTGGTATCCTGGGGCGCTTGTATCACACTCTCACGTTCTTTACAACCTCTCGTCTTTCCCTCTCCCTCCAGCATTGCCAGCTGCATTGTTGTTGACTTACGGGTTGATACAAGCGGCAGTGACTGAGGTGTATTGTGGTGATGACGGTGTGTAGTGAAGAGGGAATGCGTGTTTGGGATGGTGTTAGGTGATGTTGTTTTGCCAGTGGGTGTTGATTTGTATTAAGAAGAGGTTTGGTTTTGTTTGGTTTGTGTTTGGTGTTGTGCTGTGAAGGTTTGTAAGGTGGTGTGGTGTGAGGTGATGTGACCCGTGTTGTGTGGTTTTCAGATGTCTTGTATAGTAAAGTTTTTTTTTTTCAGTGTTTTTATGTTTGTATGTGATGGGTTATTTTTGTCTCCAGCAACGAGGGAGGTAATGATACACGTTTTTTTTTATTGGTACTATTACTGCTACTACTAGTGCAAAACAACAACAACAACAACAACAACAACGACAACGACAACGACGACGACATCTGCAACGACATCTTCTACTACTACACTACAACTACTACTACTACTATTGTTGCAGCACCTGGTGTTACGGTTTTAGCTACAGCGTCATTTACTAAGAAACGTATCTGAGGAGGTTTCCGCTAAGCTTGCACACACATAAAAACCTGCTATGGCTAGAACCATAACACTACTACTACTACTACTACTACTACTACTACTACTACTACTACTACTACTATTACTTTTAGAATATCCTTTTCACTATTATTAGTGGTGGTGGTGGTGTGTGTGTGTGTGTGTGTGTGTGTGTGTGTGTGTGTGTGTGTGTGTGTGTGTGTGTGTGTGCTCGACAAGTCTCAAGTACCTCCTTTCCTCCTCAACTTTGCCTCTCCCTCTTTCACCTCGTCTACCACCACTACCATCACCACCACCACCGCTACCGCTACCACCACCACCACCACCACAACCACAACCACCTCCTCCTCCTCCTCTCTATAGGGTTTCCTCGAAGACTCTTGAACCACCAGATGCGACGATGCGATATACAAAAAAAAAAAAAAAAAAAAGAGAACAATAGAGAGATAAGACCTTCTTTTATCAGCAAATTATATGTAGATTTTAATAATTAGCAAACCTTTTCGTTCTGAACGGCTGAAGGAAAACTCATTACCTTGCGTTTTTTAATTTTTTTTTTTTTCTTAACACGCTTTCATCGATAGCTTAATTTTTTTTTTCATCTTTTTAATTTTATACCCCAGTCTCGTGTGTGTGTGTGTGTGTGTGTGTGTGTGTGTGTCTTACCTCCACCATCTTTTCTTTATCGCCATACTCCTCCCTTCCTTTCCCTCCCTCCCTCCCTCCTTCCCTCTTTCCCTAAGCCGTCATATTCATCCTTCCCTTATCCCTCCAACTATCCATCCTCACTCCCTTCCCTCCCTCACCCTCCACCCACCTTCACCCAACACACACACACACACACACACACACACACACACACACACACACAGGCACCTCAACCTCTCCTTGTACATCCTTCTCCTTCCTTCCACATTCCCCAGTGTACCCGAGCCTCTGTTCGTTTCCCTTGCGAATGCTCCGTCCTCTGATACTACTCCTCTCACTCCCCCCCTCTCCCCTTGTCCCCTTCCTCCTTTCTCCCCTCTTCCTCTCACTTCCCCTTCCTCCTCTTCTTACCTCCTTTTCCTCCTCCACTTGTAGCTCTTAATAAGCGATAAGGAAGCTGGTGTGTGTGTGTGTGTGTGTGTGTGTGTGTGTGTGTGTGTGTGTGTGTGTTTGCAATTTCGGTTTATTTGTTCATCTGTGTGTGTGTGTGTGTGTGTGTGTGTGTGTGTGTGTGTGTGTGTGTGATTTTCTTTTCACCTCTCTCTCTCTCTCTCTCTGTTAGCTTTGTTTCTTTTATACGACTTAATTTAAGCGAGTGAACGAACCAAAGAGAGAGAGAGAGAGAGAGAGAGAGAGAGAGAGAGAGAGAGAGAGAGAGAGAGAGAGAGAGAGAGAGAGAGAGAGAGAGAGAGAGAGAGAGAGAGTGTGTAAATTGGTTTGCTTGCCTCACTACCTTGAGTGGTATATCAGAGTTTTACCAGCCTTTCACTTCCCGTACACTCCCACATGTTTCTCCTCTCCTGACCCCCTTCTACTCACACTCATCCTAACCTTCCTCACCCTTATCCTATCCCCCTCATCCTCATCCTATTCCTTCACCGTCACTTTAAATCCTTCAACATTCCTCCATCACCCTCATCCTATCCCATCACCCTCCTTATATCCTCCTCACCCTCCTTCTCTTCTCCTCACACTCTTCTAATTTCCCTCGCCGTCTCCTCTTCCTTCACCCACAAGTCAATAATAAGAACTCACCTGGGTTTCGAGACCTAGCGGAGGAAACTTTGAGCGTTCAGTTTTAATTTCGAGTTTTTCCCTCAGCTACTCCAAAGCATCCCGCAACTCCCGGGTCAGAGAGAGAGAGAGAGAGAGAGAGAGAGAGAGAGAGAGAGAGAGAGAGAGAGAGAGAGAGAGAGAGAGAGAGAGAGAGAGAGAGTTTGTGTGTTGTGTAAATGTTTCGTTTTTTTCTCTCTCGTTCTAATTCTTTTGTTATCTTGATTACTAGAAACAGATCTATTCATTTGCAGTATATGATAAACAATACAAAATTATTCATGCAGTGTCAGAAAAGCAAATTACTTCACAGATCACGAAAGCCGAAGTAAAAATAGAAGCTTGTAAATTTTTCTCTTGTGGTTAGCGAGACGTTAATCCCCAAGAATCCAGCGAGGAAAAGATGTGAAATCAGCCGAGGCAATAAAGGTATGAAGTTCTGAATAGCTTTCCACAAACACTCCAAACTACTGCATTCTGTGATGAAACATTCCACACATCAAATTCTTCTTACGTGTGGCATCGTCTTCACTTTGAGCTATCGTGACTTGAAGGTAGAGATACTGAGGGTGGTTATGATTAAAGCACAGTAATTGTGGTTTTTAGTGTTTACAGTTACTATTATATTACTGCTGCTACTTCTACCAACACTATACATAATTATCACTGGGTACTATTACTACTGTTGCTGTTACTACTATTACTGCTGCTGCTGCTACTACTGCTATATTATTATTTCTATTTCTAATTGTATTATCTAGTGGTAATGCTACTACTACTATTATTATTACTAATAATAATATTGCTATTACTACTGCTTCTGCTGCTGCTGCTAAAACAACAGCAGCAACAGCTACTACCACTACTATTACTACTACTACTACTACTACTACTACTACTACTACTACTACTACTACCACTATTAACGTGTGTTTTAACGTGTGTAACGTGTGTTTCATATAATTGTGAATATGCAGATGATTTAAGGGCACCGTTCCTAAGTGAGCTTTATAATCAAAGTGATTTTTTTTTAATCCAGGAGCATGGTTTGTTTATGAGTCAGCTTGATTGGTTTTATGGAGTGGGTGAGGGTGTGAATGTGCACGGGGTCAGCGCCATGGAGGAGGGTCGGCTGGTGCGGGGTAGGCCGCACGGCGGAGCAGCCATCCTGTGGCGTGACTCCAAGCGGTTTCGTGTCACTCCTGTACCTTATGAATCCAAACGATTGTGTGCTGTTCGAGTTCATTTACCAGAACAAACGGGTTTGGTGATATGTGTATATATGCCCTGTGATGATCAAAGAAGTGACCAAAATGTGAATGAATATGTAAATATACTGAGTGATATAGCAGTTCTTAGTCTTAGTAATGATATAGATTTTATATTAGTAGGTGGTGATTTTAATACTGATTTTAGCCGTGTTACGCCCCAGACACGGGCCTTTGTTAAATTTATCGATGAGTACAGGTTTTATTGTTGTGATAATGATGCCTTATCCACAGTTGCTTATACTTATTGCAGTAAAGGAAATAATTTTAAATCCCTGATAGATCATTTTTTGATATCAGACAATATATCTAACTTCCTTCAGACTTATACTACTATTGATTCTGTAAACAATCCATCAGACCATATAGCTATAAAGTGTGTTTTAGATGTTACTATTTCTTATAATGTGGAAAATATTGAGCATGAGACCTTCGAGCGCATATGTTGGCATAAGGCAAATACTGAGGATATATTAAGGTATAAAGAGTTAGTCACTGGATATCTGTTAAATGTTCCCCTACCGGAAGATATGTTAATGTGTAGAAATAATATGTGCACCCAGCATGAAATGGAAATAGCAGCATTTTATGATCATATCACCAATGTACTTATAAAGGCAAGTAAAGAGTGTATACCAAGGACAAATTGTGGGAGAGTTAAGAAAATTGTGCCAGGCTGGAATGATTGTGTTGAGGGTTATTTTCGCACTGCTTTGTTTTGGCACAGGTTATGGGTAGACAGTGAACGACCTCAGCAAGGTCTCATTGCCGAAATACGCCGTACAACACGTAAATGTTATCACCAAGCACGCAAGATGGTTATAAAGCAAGAAGAGTTAATAACTACAGAGAAATTAGCTGAGAGTTTGCAGGCTAGTGCTTCTGGTAGACAGTTTTGGAGATCTGTAAGAAACAAGGGAAAACAGAAGAAAAAAACGCCTAAGGCAGTTGATGGAAAACATTGTCCTAAAGATATAGCTGATTTATTTAAAGGAAAGTTTGAAGAGCTTTACAACAGTACCTCATACGATACAAATGAGATGGATAGCTTAAAATCTGCCATCAACAGTGTAATTTCTTGTCAGAAAAATAGTAATGAAAGTATACTCTTGATTACGCCTGATGAGGTGCGTCAAGCACTGCGGAGAGTGAGGCCTGGAAAGGGAGAAGGTGAGGGTGACCTGATGTCTGACCATCTCATACATGCTGGTGATGTGTTATACGGACACTTGTCTGTACTGTTTTCAGCCATGTTGAGGCACGGTTTCTCTCCCCACAGCATGATGAAAGGGGTTATGATACCGCTTCCTAAAGGTCGTTGGGCAAATCTTAATACCAGTGAAAATTACAGAGCGATTACTCTTAGTAGTTTGATGAGTAAAATACTGGATAATATTGTATTGATGAGAGAAAGGGATAAACTATTGATCAATGATTTGCAGTTTGGGTTCAAAGAAGGAACATCCTCTACTATGTGTACAGCAATGGTGAGAGAAACTGTGTCTTATTATGTATCTAAAGGTACAACTGTTTATGGGTTTACTTTAGATGCAAGCAAGGCTTTCGACAGAGTTAATTATTGCAAATTATTTGATATTCTATTGAAACGTAATGTATGTCCTCTTATATGTAGATTATTGTTAAACATGTACGTAAATCAAAAACTAAGCGTAAGATGGAATGACTTACTGTCTAGTACATTTGAAGTGAGTAATGGAGTCAAACAAGGTGGTGTGATCTCTCCTATACTGTATTGTGTTTATGTAGACGGGTTACTCACGGAATTGCGAGACTCTGGCGTTGGCTGCTACATGGGTGGCACCTATGCAGGAGCCTTCGGGTTTGCTGATGACCTAAAAGGTCTAGCACCAAGTGTTTTTGCTCTCAAGAAGATGATAAGCATCTGTGTAGATTATGCATCGAGATATGACATTGTGTATAACGAAAAGAAAAGCAAATTAATAGTTTTCCACGGTAATAAAAGAAGTAATATAATTCCTAATGTAGAAATTAATGGTAAAACTATTGATATTATGGAGGAAATTGTACACCTGGGAAATGTTTTAGGAAGAAATATTTTTAAATGTGATACTTCTAAATGTGTGACTGATTTTTATCGACAATGTAATTCATTTTTATCCCGTTTTAAGGGTGGACTGTCACATGTAAGAAATACTTTGTTTTTTAAATATTGTTCTAGTTTTTATGGTAGTCAACTTTTAAATGTGTGTGATGGTAGCATGGAAGCGGTGTACCGAGCGTGGAGGGTTGCAGTGCGTCGAGTGTGGAAGCTGCCCTGGACCACACACTGTAGTCTGCTTCCTCACATTGCTAATGTTATGCCCCCAGAAATGTGGTTCGCAAAACGGGAGATTGCTTTTATAAACCAAATATTAACATCAGACAATATGGTTATAAGAACAATAGGAAGAATGGGGGTTTATGGAAGACATTCAATAATGGGCAGTAATGTAAGATATCTTTCATACAAATTTAATATGAATATTGGAGACATCAATAAGGTTTGGACGCAGCTGCAGTGTGACCAGTACGAACTTGCACGGACTGGTGCACAAATTCGTGAATTGTGTTTGATGAGGGATAGATGTGATACCACAATCTTAGATGTAAGGGAAACTAAGATGTTGATTGATGCTTTGTGCACCGAGTGACGTCGGATTCAGTATGATATTGTCTAATTTAGTATAAATTTATGTCTTTTTTTTTAATAATTAAATGAAATGTTTTTCTTTCTTTTAGTTTTAGTATGTATTTTAGTTTGTGTACACATCTTGTGTGAATAAAGAATATTGAATTGAATTGAACTACTACCAGTGCCACCACCACCAGCATTGCTACTACTGTTAATGGTCATATAATAATAACATTCTGGTGGAGGGACACAAATCAATACTGTTAACTAGCTGTGACATCCGTGGCACTGCTCTGGCTAACTTGGTGGCCGCTGAGACGCGTGGGCCGTGGAGGGAGTCCAGCTTTCCCTCACTTTGCCTCATGAATTACAGCATTTGAACGATAACTTTTGTTGGAATCGGAAATTCAGAGCTTGAAATATCCTTGACCGACACAGAGGACTCACACAAAAAGCCTTCTGTTCTGTTAAGTTCTGTTAAGTTCTGTTGAGTTTTTGAGAGAGCTATGAGGAAACAGATGTATTTTCTCTTTTGATTTATATAGGGTTAATACTGGAATAATGTTTTACTGTTCTTTTCTTCTTGTATTACTTTCTCAGTAGTCTTAAGACCATATCACCTCGTGAGGACCGCAAGATCTGTTGTGGCCTGTGTATCTATGTAACTTTATGGAACTAAATGGCGTGTAACATCGATCGCTGCTCATCTGTCTCCTGTACTTGTGAACCTGCGGCTATTAACCAAGCCACCAAGGTTACCAGAGACACCTGTTTACTAGGAAGTCATTTAAATCAAGACTGGAGAGGCTGAATGCAGAAAGGAGTCAGCCGGGCGGGATGTTTGTTGCCGGGACCCAAAGTTGATTCTGACTAAGACAGTGGGGTTTGTCACCAGTAAGCCAGCGTGAGGGTTAAGTGTGCGGGTTGTACAAAGAAAGTACTAAAAAAAAAAGAAAAAAACGAGAAAAGTAGAATAAATAAATAAATAAATAAATTGGAAAATGAAAAAAAAGTACTGGGGAGCAAAGTAAAGTACGTCGATTTAAAACCTTGAACGAAAAAAAAAAAACACGACAAAGTATGCACAACACATTAAACAAAAGTGAAGAAAAAATGGGCGTTAAATATTTATTTATTTTTTCGTAAACGTTGAATTTCTAAAGGCAATCAATGCGATATGGAAATTAATCAGGAAGTAAAGGTCTAAAACATAAATCATTAGGATGAGCTTCATTCTGCAAACACTGGAAATAAATCAATATTGAAACGAGAAAAAAAAAAAAAAAAAAAAAAAAAAAAAAAAATATATATATATATATATATATATATATATATATATATATATATATATATATATATATATATATATATATATATATATATATATATATATATATATATATATATATATATATATATATATATATATATATATATATATATATATATCTCATGTAAAACAGAAGCTAACAAAATAAGCAAGCGCCTAATTGAAATACACAGTGATGATTCAGAAGACTCCGGGCTGGTAAAAGCTGCCTCGCTCGGATTAGCATACATCACCGTCCGATTACGATTTTTCTCCTCCGTGACACACTCCATCTCACCCGCCAGCCAGCCAGTCGTCCACTCCCTCCATCCCAGGCAGCTTTCATACCTCTTACCTCCATCCCTCCTTCCTTCCTTCAATTCCTCTCTACCGTGACTTCCTTCCTTCCGTCTCCCCCTCAACCCTTTCTTAAACGGCTCGGGAAAAAAAGAAGCTTCACTGAATCACGGGCGGGATTCAGCGGGACTTGAATCTGAAATGGAGGCAGTGTGCGAGACTCTAATCCCGGTGTCCTGCAAACAGCGAACCGGGAAGCTGCGCCGAGCCCTTTCTGAGCCTCGCGATCCCTGAGTGACGCGCCGTCGTGTGCGCCATGTTAAGCGCTGGGCCGGCGTGGAGTACTTCGGGCAGAAAAAGAAGGATCTGTCTACACACACACACACACACACACACACACACACACACACACACACACACACACAAACACACACACAGCTGTCCCTTCTTTTAACGCCTAACTTCCTGTTTACTTGCTCTTTGTCCGTATTCATAATTGCCTGCACTTTCCGCCAGGTAATGTTTGTTTAATCAGGTGAACGGAAGCAGTGAAGTCCTGTGCTGCAAACTTTTTATTTTTTTCCTTCTTCTGTACGATGTGTGCCGGTTTGTATCTTTCCACATTTCACCTGTTTTCACCTGAGTCTTGTTACCTGTGCTAGTGTTCACCTTAATAAATGAGTAAATTAGTTAATAAATTTCGCTGTAAGCTAGTTACATGAATTACAATGTTCGGTATTCGTATTACAGTAATTAGGCAAATGTACTAATTTTTATGGTGACATTACGGCTCGTGTTTTCAAACGCTTTGTTCCCTCATCAGGATTTTTCAAAGGCCACAGAGTTGATTAATCGTATTTTCATGCGTTTTCCCCACTGATGGTGCAGAATGTTCGTTAAATTATCACTAAAATAATAAAAAAAAAAACAACTATCAAAAAAATAATTGTTTTCAAGTGTTTTTCCCCAATGGTGGTACAGAATGCTTGTTAAACTACTATTAGAATAATAAAAAAAGGCTTTAAAATACAAAAAATTCCTAGTACAGCTCGTTAAGAGTATACGGAATAAAAACGCCGAAATGCTCAAGAACACGCCACTAAAATACACAGGCTTATCACGTTGGCTGCAGTGCGATGTGCTTTCTGAAGTGCTGTGCGGACCCACCACTTAGCATTAGGAAGGACGGTCGTGGCGGGCAGCAGGGGATTGTGGGAAATGAGGGCAGGGTGGAGACCATTAGCAAAACTGCTCCATAAAAAATACTGGTGTGTGTATGTGACGCTCCCTCCGCCGATGAGATAAGGCTGTTGTTCCTCCGCCAGTCCCCGTGACCGTGGTAAAGATAACAGCCAGCGGTCAAAAGAGGCTGACCTTCGTGCACAAATGGCTCTCACAAATAATTCACCACACAACAGCCAGTCTTGTTCATGACCTCATATTTCTCGATGGCTCGTATTGATAGAAAGGAAAGAGCAGGGCAAGGGCTATTATCTCTTGTAACATGAAAGAAAATTTGTAAATCTGCTTCCATGTAAGGTATTGTAAATCAAGTTGCCTTTCTTTCAGTCCTCCCACACACTCCGGCTCTCGGCTTCATGTGTTTAAAGCTAGAAAGACTTGGATTACGTCACGCATTTTTCTCTCTCTTTCGTGAAATAGGATGACTAATGTTTATCCCTGACCAACACATCTCTTCTTCCTTCGCTACGTATATTCCCAGATAATCGCGCTCGTCTCGTCGTGTGCACAACCTCTCGTTGCCTTGAATGATCGTCGGTTATCGCTACCCTGCAACATTACCACTTAACCCCTTGCGTGCTAATCACACAATGGCATTTGCTACTTGGGAGAATTTCGTTTTCATTGATGGAAAATAAAACTACAGATACTAAACAAACTGAACTGCACCACCACTCCTTTTCCGTCTTTAGAAATTTGTCCCTAAACTTTCCGAGATAATATAATTCAGCCCCGGGAAAAGTATAACAGTTTAGAGACTTAAACTCGTGTCCGTTACTCATTAACGGTCTTGGCTATCATCGTCATTAATGATATTCCTTATGAGATAGTTTCCTTTTTTTTTTTTTCCTTTAGCATCCGTTTTTAAAATCCTTCCCAGTCCTAAGGAAAAATGGAAAATCTTTTTTTTTTCCTTAGCTTAAGTTTTCCTTATGCAAACACCCTCCTTAACTTTTCTTATAGGAATCCCAACATTGGCTTACCTGTTTGGCAACCTTTTTCTGCTAAGCCATTTCTTTTTGGAAGTGATAGCTTTGCGGGATTTCGTCCTCCATTTCCCCCTTGGCAGTCCTCCTTCGCATATAGAAAGAAAGAAAGAAAGAAAAGAAAAAAAAAAGGAAAAGGTGCCTTCTCTACAAGGGTGCAGCGCCAGAGGCTGTAGGCGGCCTGAACCCTCGGTCTCATAACAGAAAAAAAAAAAAAAAAATTTAGTTTGTACTGGAAGTGTTCGCTCCACATAATTCTCTCTCTCTCTCTCTCTCTCTCTCTCTCTCTCTCTCTCTCTCTCTCTCTCTCGAACCTATCCATGAGGATAATAAAACTGCCGCTACTCAGTGAAATCCAAGAGACGTTTCAACAGGTAATGCCGCAACCAACTGTGGAATGGTGATGACTGGAACACTGACGCCATACAATACATGTTTAGTAACTGACATTTATAAATGAAAGTTCATTATTGCTAATACTTTACCAATACTATTTCAGCATTTTGTGATTGCCTATCAATACAGTGTCTACAGTTTCACTTTCAGGTAAACTGGCTCCAAATTTAATCAAAAGGATATATGAAAACAATGCTGGCTTCCACGACGCACCATGCCACTTCGTTCTCCTCATGAATGTTTTCTTTTCATAGTGATTCACGGGATGTATTTACTAGTATTTCTGAAGGAAAAAATACAGACTCCTGGATCCGAGTTGCAAGTATAGAAAATGGGAAATAATACATTGTAACAGTCTCGCCTTCATCCTGCGCATGGCACGAGCAGCAGCATTTTAGGCACCAAAGCCTTACTGGTATTTAAGTTTCATGTCTAACATATTATTTTCTTTGACTGAAAACAAATTAATTAAGGAATTCATATTGCTTTCTTATTTTTAATATTTAAAACGAAAACCAAACAAATTCATATTTTTTTCTATATATGACATTAATAATTTCGTTGATGTTTTCTCTCAATGAAATCCAAATAAGTTTAAAAAGCTTTTAGTTGAGCATTAATCATCAAACAGTTGCAGGGTATGGCAGCCTCTAATTTCACTGTGTATATAATGGTATAAAAAAAATGTTTTCCTGCGTTAATGATCATGACACAGAAGGAAGAAATATGGTGGTCATGAGAACTGTGCTGGAAATCTGTATCTCTTTACTAATGCTTTAGTCTATCATATAAATTGTTATTCTCTCTTTTCTTTTTCTTTATAATTTTGTTGTTACTTATTACGGGCGATGACTTTTATCCGTTTGTTATGGGGACATTTTCCATTCCGTGTTCTACAGAAATAAGACAAATCTAAACAGTATTTCATTTTACAATATTTCTTGCCGTGAGTGTGGGCTTTGCCATTACTAAGCCGTTGTTGAATTTATTGTGATCATTTCAAGGCTTGAGCCATCTTCTCTAAGGGCCTCCCGAGGGGCGTGTGGCTTTACCCGGTACAGTGAATCCATTTTCGTGGTTTCTTTTTTCAAATTGCTAAACTAAGGGCTCAGTCTTGGTTCGTTCTTAGTTTAGAGTATTCTGACAACATGTAACTGATCTTTTACAGGTGGAACATTTTAAACAAGGTGGAAAATGGAGGTTAAATCAGAGAAGTGTGTCACACTTCTTTTGTTCCTCTTGTCTAAAGAAACATGAGACGAACTTTATGTAGTCTGGAATAAAGTCACCTCCTGACACCTGCGTCTCTTTCCAGCTCCACTTTCTAATACCGTCAAGTGAACAGTTTCCAAAACTAACATTCAACCATTCCACTGTAAGACAATTTCCCATAATCATCTTTAACTTTTAAGATTATCATTCATTAACCAATATCTTAAATAATTTTGTAGACAAGAAAAGACAAAATCAAACTCATACTCTCTCCTTCTTGTTTGTGCGTATGTATGGAAAGACTTTATTACAGTCCTCGGAATGTTCACAAAGGATGATCATACCAGTAAAAAGGTTAATACATCAATTCTGATCAAAGCACTGGCTGAGCACTGAATGATTTCCCTGGCTTGGCTTCCAGTGTTTTAAATCGCCTTGAGCTAATTTTAAAGCAGATTTCACTCTTCATTCAACTTACACAATAGTTTTGCAAATATGACATGCGACTTCATATTTTTAAGAAAGCAAATTAAAATATCAGGTTTGACGTCACACCATTTTCGTAACGTGATTGCTACACCACTGCATGGAAAAAAACTGCGTTGTTGCGTCACCAGAAAGGAATATCACTTTTTTCTTACTAGGCATTTTCTCCGTATTGTATTTTTTAGTGAGGTTCTTTCCTTAGTGTTAATCTGGCTTTTTCATCAGTATTCGTTGCCCTTGACCGGAGCCTCACTTACATAAAAAAAGAGAAAAAGTCTGGAGCTTTGGAAAAAATATTCTAAAGATTTAATTACGATTCTCAGAGGTACGTTTATCATCTCATATTAACTGAAAAGCCTCCAGGATAAATGTTTTCTTTTTTTAGTATGTCATACACAGAAGTATCATGTAAAACTGGCATCTATATATTTCTCTTAATTAGTATCAGCATTAAAAAAAGTTCGCTAACTCTTCTAACATATTGTAGTTTTTTTTTACTATGTAATGCACAGAAGTATCACCTAAAACCGGTGTATATATATTTCTTTCAATTTGAAATACTATAAAGAAAGAAAAAAAAAAAGCTAGTCTTCTAACTTGCGGCAGGATTTTTTTTAACACAGTACACAAAAGTATCACCTAAAACTGGCTAATATCAATTTATTTCTATCAGTAATACTATAAAAACAAGGTCGCTTAATTCTTTAACCTGCAGCAGGAGTCACGGTCAGCACTCGTCTGCAGGAGGAATGTGGAATGTCGCCGAGTCTCCTTTCCTGTCCTGCGTCGGATTCACCTTACCCCTGGAAGTAAATGTTTGCCTTGTCTGATTAAATTCTTGTATCGCTGACGGCGCAGATGACCGGGGAGTAATTCTCACAATCAAATCAAATAAAAAAAATCCTTTACTTTCTGGGTAAATGGCAAGCAGCACTGTTTGCGTCACATATTAATTTTTTTTTTTCATATTAACTATTTTTTTATATTTTAATATATCCGAGTCTCAAGAGTAAGAAGTATTGAGAGAGAGAGAGAGAGAGAGAGAGAGAGAGAGAGAGAGAGAGAGAGAGAGAGAGAGAGAGAGAGAGAGAGAGAGAGAGAGAGACCACAACCATAAGTCTCAAAGCTCTCTAGTCTTCCTCCTCAGTGAGTAACTTTCTCTCTTACTTTGTTGTCATTTTTATATTCGTTTACTTTTTTTAAATTTTTTATATTCATCCAACTATGGGGTCCTATTCACATCCTGCGTGTCTCCCTCGAGGATTCGCACTACACACACACACACACACACACACACACACACACACACACACACACACACACACACACACACACACACACACACACAGATACAGAGATAGACACCATGCAGCTAATTATCTTGGCTCTTCTTTTTCTCATTTTCTTTTCTGTTTTATGCATTGGGGAGGCCAAAAAACAAACAAACAAACAAACAAACAAACAGGAAAAAAAAGTACATTCGTAGTGCCGCTCCTAAAAAATATAAACAAGTAAAAGATTTGAGAAAAGCCGATTTGGAGTTTGTACGCAGTAGTATATAAAAAAAAAAACACTCACATTTAAACTTTTCATGTATTTCTTTGATCGCTTATTGAAAAAAAAGAAAAAAAAAACACACAAAAAAAAACACACACACACACACACACACACACACACACACACACATCAGATCACCTTGTTGTGGCACCCAATAACCAGTCAATCAGTTGTTAATCAGCCAGGCAGCCAATCAATCAACTAGTAACTATATCGACAAACTTCATAAGCCAAACTTCACAATATCACTCAGAAAATTAATCCCGAGCTTCATAATACAATAAAAAAAAAAAATCCTCCATCTACATATTTGTCAGCAATTAACAACCTAAACCCAGGGGAGAGGGAGAGAGATAGAGGGAGAGTGAGGGAGAGGGGAGATGGAGGGCATTGAGGGTGGGGGGGCAGTGACGCTTCCTACTCCCCACCCTCAGCCTCTCCCCTGCAATAATAGTCCTGCCGTCATCTGCTGTTTGATATCAGGTAATTCACTGCATTAAGTCATTCACGATTAAAATAAATGAATAAATAAATAAATGAATAAATAAATATATAAATAAATAAGTAAATAAATAAATTCAAATAGAGTATAAATCAGAGAGAGAGAGAGAGAGAGAGAGAGAGAGAGAGAGAGAGAGAGAGAGAGAGAGAGAGAGAGAGAAAGAGAGAATTGAGGTTAGTTGAGTTCTTCGTTAGATGAGAATGCTGTTTCATCACTTCCCTTTAAAATGTCTTGATGAAGGAGGAGGAGGAGGAAAATTGGTGATCGAGAGAGAGAGAGAGAGAGAGAGAGAGAGAGAGAGAGAGAGAGAGAGAGAGAGAGAGAGAGAGAGAGAGAGAGAGAATCTATACACAGCAAAGTTTGTCATTCAGAAACTAGAAAAAGAAAAATAATTTCTCACGTGACTGACTTTTCTTTTCTCTTCTTGGTAAAATCGTCTCCCATGAATGATGCGACAAATTTAACCTGAATAAGTGAGGAGAAAAATTAAAAAGAAAAAAAAAAAACTGTCTTACGGTGGATGGAAAGGAAGACTTGTTTGGGAAAGCAATTTTAGATTATACTTTCGATTTGTAAAATATAATAAATGGATAAGTAAATAAAAAAAAAGCAGAGAAGCAAACGCACAAATGAATAACTAACTAAATAAATAAAGTCTGTGAAAAAAATATATTCTAACCTTTAAAACTATTTTAAAAGCCTGTAATACAAAAATAAGTCTTAGAAAAGTTATTGATGATTATGGAAAAAAATTCTAGCAACGAAAATATTGAAGTGCCCTATTGACTCTGCACTGCCAAACAACTCCACACTCAATCGGTTTCTCGCACCCTTTCTGCTGCCTTTACGTCACCAGTGCTGCGCAGTATTGAGAGCAGAATAGATAGAGAAATCAATGATACACTATGAGGTATGTCGAGGTAGTCACAATATATCAGATGTGACGTAAGCAGCCTTCCACGTTAGCTTAGGGTAGCTAATGAAATGTTATGTGCGGAACTATTGACTATTGCCTTTTCAATCTGCTGGTGTTACTCTGAGGTCTTATATAACACGCTGTTCCATATTCACCAGCGTGGTTTTATGCTACGTTTACCAAGAAGCAGGAAAAAGTTAAAAGGATAAAATATATAAAGAAGAAAAGATAAGACTTAGCTTTTCAGAATACGGTAAACATGAAGAGGAATACTTGTAAAAATCTTGCACCAGTTAGACAAAATATTTACAGGAACAAGACGGTAACTCCAACTTTTGTGAATAGGAGAAGCGGGAACAGCAATACTTGAGTGCATCTCGTACCGGGAAGACGCACAGCAATGCACGGAGGACTGGCGCAGCAAGGAGTGAAGTGGGAAATGCACTCACACGATTGAGCTGAATGGTTAAATTTGGGGGAATGACGAAGTAAAGATGAAGATGAGGCGGAGAAGCGGGGAGAAGATGGAATGATCACTATCAGTAATAACATTGGAGAAAGATGGTCGACGAGAAGAACAAGTTGATTTTACTGGCAGGTGTAATGTGTGTGTGAGAAGATCTAACCAATTTGATGTGTAATTTAATTTCTATAAACGCCTCGTGACTCCGTCGCTGGGGCACCTTAGTTCATTCGGTAAATCAATCAACTTTTTTAAAAACACGAACAAAGCACAAGTATGATACCACAATGTACAGTATTACTTATCTTTTACTCTTCTCCCTCTTTTTTTTTTTTATATAATGCAAGCAGGTTTTACTCGTGCATTCTCTCCCTCGCATCAAATCCTCCCCACATAACTCATTCCTTCTTTCGTAACGCAGCCGGCAGCCACCCTCAGCCTCTTAGTGCTCGCGTCCTCTTATTCACAGCCAGGAATACTCAAACACGCCTCTCCCGGGACAGCAGATAACTAATTCTTCAGGTGTGGGAGTGAACATCAAGGCGTCGAGATACCTAAGTTAAGCTACTGTACCTAACTTGCGTGGCGTACCTTGGCTGCTCCTCATCTCCCTCTCCCGATCCTTTAAGCCCGCCGTGTGTTATTCATCCCCTACTCCGGGAAGCGAGACAGAGCGCTGCCTCAGAAGTGCTCAGGTGCTTGGGCTTTACGCTGCTTTACCCACTACTTTACCTGTCAGGCATGAGGGAAAGGGTGGCTGATCTCTGAGTCCCTGTTGTTAGTCCAAGTAAGAATATAATACAGTTACTCCAGCGCCTTAGATCAGTTAGTCAGTCATCCAAGATTAACCCTTTGATTGCTATGGAATAATTACGCTCGCTGGACGACTGTTCCCTGAGTCCCCGTTGTTCATTCATGACAGAATACGACTTAAATCAGTCAGTCAGTTATCCAAAAGGGCGTTCAACTCTGATTGCTATGGAATAATTAAGTGTTGCCAACTTGTGTATCCTGGCACTCCAAAAAACACCACTGACAGTAAAAGGAATGACGGAATAGTTTAAATCTCTTGGTTCCAGTCGTTTTATTCTCGCTCAATAATATAATTGAGGATTTTTTAAAGGAAGCACGAGTCATGCTGTCATAAGCAATTAGAAGGTTGAGGTGAGTGAGTGAAGGCATTAGAGGGCAGTCAGATCCCTTATATCCTACGTGCACAGAGGTAGCTCTTCCAACATGCTAAAACTAACATGGCACTCAAATTAAGTTAGAATGGTCCGCATCGCCACAGTGACCCCTGAAGCTGCGAGGCGTCAAGGCGGAACAGGTGGCAACTCAGCTTCTATTTTTAGCAGGAATGGAATAAATCATGTGCCTGCAGGTGTCGGTGGAGGCAATGACACCTACGCCTCGGGTCAAAAGGTACAGCTCCTCTGCGCTGCTACATTTCACACAGAGGTGGAGCAGGATCTTGTTTGTGCCCTCCACATTTTCCATGCTAAGACGGAATATTTAGTGACGGTACGTAAGTATTACAGCACGAACAACACGTGCTTATCATATGCTCAGTTAATGAGAACATAAGGAAAGATGCAATAAACCGGTCACGTGGCAGACTTTATACAAAACACCTATTATCCCTATCCATAAATAACCATGTAATCTTCTTTTAAAGTTCCTATTAACTCGCCACTAACAACGTGATTACTGGGTCTATTCCTGCCCCCTATTACTCCATTTACGAAGCAAAATTGTATAAATATCTTCTTAAAACCTAACTTCATGAAACCCAAACCCGTTAGTTGTAACCTTTTCCACTCTGGTCCTCTATTTAATGCATGACACATATATGTAATGAAAATATATAATAACAAG